>NC_068999.1:5880496-5881698 GCF_001194135.2 Octopus bimaculoides | reverse complement strand
TGACAAAGCTGATCTGGATGAGATTTGAACACAGAATTTCAGACCTTGTGCCTATAGCAGAAAGGATTATTATTATTATTATTATTATTATTATTATTATTATTATTATTATTATTATTATTATTATTATCATTATTATTATTATTATTATTATCATTATTATTATATATGAAAACTCACAGCTTATTATGCTGGTATGATGGAAAGTGTCAGCCGTCCACAGTCAGCAGAATAAGGTGACACTTGTTTACTGGTCATGCTTCAAGAACCCAGCAAAGAATTCTTGCAGTTCCAAGCAATGCTGATTTTTGTAAGAGTTCTACCTTCACACTTGCATCAATCTTTTCCAGCTATATTGGCAGGATTTTGAAATTCTCATTCTCGGTGACTGCTTCTGGAGTTTGCTCATATCACGTCTTTCCTCTTTGTAGGCCGTGATTTCCACAGAGCACTCAATGGATCATTCTTTTCACATTGTCACGTCGTCTTTTATATTCGTGTTGTAGCAATTTCGGGTATTCGCTAATGATGTGCCATACCGTTTCACCCTTCTCACCACATATTCTGCATTTGTCGCTGTCGGTAGTGTTACACATTCTGTATTTGGCGTTGCCGCTACTGTTGTATATTCTGCACTTCATATTGTTGGTCCTTAACGCTTGTTCTTGAGCTGCGCATATGAGTGCTTCTGTCTCTATCTTCAGGTCACTCCTCCTCATCTATAACCACGGGTCTTCTGTATCCGTCTTGGCGTTCACATCTCTTGCAAACTGACCATACATTTTTACCTTCCATGCTTTTTCTGCTTTTTTTTTTGTTCATTTCTTGTTTAAATTTTTCTTTCATTACACAATTTTCAGTTTTGATGACGCCGGCCTTGTTCGTATGTTTTAACAGTGGCTCCATGCCATCTTTCATATACCACCTTAAGCTGTCTTTCTGCGATTGAAGCTTCTTACCTTGAACTGCCAAACTATGGAACTCTGTTGTTAACCTTCTTATGACCTGAACTCTTTTCAGTCAAAAGTAAATTAAATTTTTTCGTCTTAACTTTTCCTTTTTCATAGTTCCTTACACTAAATAAATTCTTGCCTTCTTTGGAACTTTACCATTTAAAAGGAAAAAAATAATTTTAAAATGCTTTTACCAAAGCCTCGTGGTGTTGCGTCTGTACCTACTCTGCAAAGAAAGTGCACAAATAA
>NC_068999.1:5876300-5878966 GCF_001194135.2 Octopus bimaculoides | reverse complement strand
ATGATGATGATGATGATGATGATGATGATGATGATGCTGATGATGATGGTGGTGGTGGTGGTGGTGGTGGTGGTGGTGGTGTACATATATATATATATATATACATTATATATTTATTTAATTATTTATTTATTTATTTATTTATTTATATACCATTTTTGCAGATAGAGCTCCACGTTAAGGAACACGAGGAACTGTCACAGTGTGTCTCTGAACTAGAAAAAAGTAATTTAGAGAAAATGAAGCATTTATTCGAAATAAACGCGAATGATTTAAGAATATCAAGGTGAGTATATTACTATGACGGAATCGATCAGACTATTGGATCGTGTAATATATCGCTGGTCACAGTGCGCTTTATATCGTTTTTAGTTTTTTGTTAAACAAGCCAGCCTTTCTGGCTGGGAAAGCAGGCCACCATTTTCCCTGATCGGAAGGCTTGTTCATCGCAGGGCTTACCACCCTCCCTGCAACACCAAAACCGAACTGGTGGCCAATACCAAGAAGGTGTTGAAAGAACGTATGTGCCACGTGTAGGGACCATTCTGCGGCTCTGGGGGGAGGCTGGGGGCCGCTACTTAGACTAAGCTGTTATCTCCCGGCCATAAAATAGTTGATATTTTTTATATTTTTTTAAAGTTACTTTTATTTTTTGATGGGATATTGTGTTTTCTTTTCCTTTTATGGATAATCTCATATTTAATCCGAAAATATTGTATGTTATTAACATACATATATACGTGCATACATACATATATACTTACATACACCCACAAGCATACACACATAAACACACGCACACATACATACACACGGACATACATACATACATACATACATACATACATACATACGTACATACATACATACATATAAACAATACCCTGTTGATGTTGAAATTCTAATGAAGGAGCCTTGAATCTAGATTAGAGACCGGCTCTTTCTCTATTGGCAAGAAATCTTAAAATAAAACTGAACAATGATATACATAAACACACACGAACCTACATAATCGTTTTATTTCAGTTTGTTGTTTTTTTTCCCATCTGGACAGAACTGCAATCCTCAACCAATGTTCAGAAAATGATGACATGGAAGCAAGTCCGAGTGCAATAGAGATAGATTTAGCAAACATAATCAATACGTGGTCAAAGAGAGTTGATATCAACACCAAATCGATAGGTAGGTCTCATATTAAATGTCTCTTAATAACAACGCATTCTGGGGTCGGCGTAATTGACTTATAAAATCTGTACCACAATTTGTAATTGATATTTCCGGGAAAAGACTACGGAACTGATGTGGGAGCAAAACTAAAAAAAAAATTCAAATTTAGGCTTCAGAAATATTCTTTCATAGAGGGAAACAGAGACCGAGGTCTTTGCTGTAGGTCTCCTTTTGGAGGTTGTGATATCTATTCCGAAAGTTCACCACTCCTAGAAGCTTTTGAAATGTGGACATAGGAAAGAATGGTGATAATCTCGGACAAAACATGGAACTAATGAAGAAGTGCTACTTTAGCAAATACAAATAGCTTATTACTCTCAACTATTAAAAAACATGGATGCTAAAGTACTTTGGTGATATAGTAAGAGCACAAGGTATAAAAAAACTATAAGTAGAAAAGAAGATAAATTGCAGACGCTCGAGGGGGAAGACATTGAACAAAGTGGATTGACTGCATCAAAGACCGGATTAAAATATCACACGGTAAATGTGTTAGAATGGCAGAGAAAAGACTGGAATGAGGGTCCTTGATATTCAACCGGATGAGAGCAGACGATATCTGATCAATGAAATGATAAATAGGGAGACGGGTGAAAGAGGAGGGAGTAAACTAGTCTCGAACAGGGAATGAACACGTTACGTGTTGGACGAAATCTAAATACAGTGAAATCTCTTACTCTGTGACTTCTACCATCTCGTGGTACTCGGAGTGCAAGCAATGTTGCTAATGAATAAATATTGTAAGCGTCACTTCCAATTTTTGTAATAATTACATCGACATGACTGGAACATTTTCGATGCTTTCATTAATACACACGAACAAATAGCTTTAGACATATGTAACTACATAACATCCATTGTACATGCGCACATCCACATCACATACGTGTGGGTGTTGATGTATGTGTGTAAATATATATGTATGTGTGTATATATATATATATATATATATATATATATATATATATATATATATGTATGTATGTATATGTATATGTATATATATATACACACGTTTATATGCATATTGTGCACACAGCAATACGGGCGCAATAATTGGTAATTAGACGACTAATATTTCCTTGCTGACGCGCAATATACACGGTTTTACTATTTAGCATATATGTACGACTTTAATTGCCTTTATCTGAAATGATTAACACTTCAGAAATATCATCATTATGATCATCACCATCATCATCATCATCATCACCAGCATCATCAACATGATCATCATCATCATCATCATCATCACCAGCATCATCATCATCATCATCATCATCATCATCATCATCATCATCATTATCAACATCATCATCATCATCGTCGTCATCATCATCATCATCATCATCATCATCATCATCATCATCATCATCATCATCATCGTCATCATTTCTTCTTCAGCAGCAACAGCAGCAGCAGTAGTGATCGCGTGATCT
>NC_068999.1:5870655-5872239 GCF_001194135.2 Octopus bimaculoides | reverse complement strand
AGTGTCGCGTTCATTCATACTAGTTTCTTTAATTTTCAGCCATTCAATCATGATTTGATTTTTTAGATCATGTAGTTCTGTTGCGTCGATTTCTGTATGACTTCCTTCATCTATTTGATTTTCACCTGCCTTAGTGTTTATGGTTGGTTCAGAGAGTATTTTATTTTGCCTATCAGTTACCTTAACTCTTTCAATTATTACTGTATTTTCATCAGCCTTGGGCTGGTTTATAATTATTTCCTCTGTAGTATCTTCTTTAGCTGCAGTTTCATTCTTTTTATCCTTTACTGCTTGCTTAATTTGGTCAATCTCTACTTCAGTTAGTAATTTTTTTTTTATTATATGAGATGCCGTAGCTGATAGTTTTTAAGAGCGTAAGAAAACGCGAAATGATGGTATTTGTATATATTTATAAGGGGTCTGAAACAATAACGGCTATTAGCAATAATAAAGCAACTGAGACTCGTACAACGGTATCTAGCAGCAGCAGCAGCAGCAGTAGCAGTAGTAGTAGTAGTAGTAGTAGTAGTAGTAGTAGTAGTAGTAGTAGTAGTAGTAGATGACAGCAAAAATTGTAAGACTCTACTCCCTGGAGCGAAGGCGGGAGATGTATACAGTAATATACATCTGGAAGATCCTGGAAGGAATTGTGCCAAATGTTGGCATTGAAAGCTACACCAATGCCAGAACGGGACGACACTGCATAGTGCCAAAGATCCCAACAACACTATCACGCTTCAGGACCAGTTACTGCAACAGCTTGGGATTCAGGGGCCCACAGCTTTTTAATATTCTCCCAAAGAGCCTGAGGAACCTGCACAAAATAGATGTAAGTGTTTTTAAATCAAAGCTGGACCTCTTCCTGTCGAGAGTCCCAGATGAACCTACCTCACGGCAAGAGGTGCAAATGTAGGTAGCCACATCAAACTCCATTCTTCACCAAGTGCCACATATTGGAGGAGGCTCTCAGTAATAACAGTGTAACAAAACGGCGGTGCTCCAGCGTGGTCGCAGCTCTGAGCTGTAATTACAAAGAAAAAAATATGTATGTATATGTATACACAGGCATGCGGAGTGTGTATGTACATATATACCCTTAAATATACGTCCACACCCTAAAAACCACAAAATTATCCTCACTCTGAAAGCAACCTTGGCCAATGTGTAGAGATCTCTCTCTTTTACCAGTCAGAGGAGAGCTTGTAATGTCACATGTTTTCTTCTGAAGCCATATGTTTTTTTTTTAAACTTGAAGGCATAAAGAGAAGAACCGATATTTCGTACATTTGTCCACAGGATTGTTTGATGCACGGCGCTATACTGAAGTGTCAGTTATTGTTGTTGTTGATGCTTTTGCCTTCACCGTCGTCATTGTTGTTGTTGTTGTTGCTGCTGCTGCTGCTGCTGCTGCTGCTATTACTGTTGTTGTTGTCGTCGTCGTTGTTACTCCTAGATTGGACGAAAAGAAAACACTTTTATATGGCGGTGAACTGGCAGAAACGTTAGAACGCCGGGCGAAATGCTCAGCGGTATTTCGTCTGGCATTACATTCTGAGTTCAAATTCCGCCGAGGTCGACTTTGCC
>NC_068999.1:5869592-5870645 GCF_001194135.2 Octopus bimaculoides | reverse complement strand
CTGAGTTCAAATTCCGCCGAGGTCGACTTTGCCTTTCATCCTTTCGGGGTCGATTAAATAAGTACCAGTTACGCACTGAGGTCAATATAATCGAATTACCCGTTTGTTTGTCCTTGTTTGTCCCTTCTGTGTGTAACCCCTTGTGGGCAGTAAAGAATAAGAAAACACTTTTATGGAACTTTTATGGAACTCATCATCATAATCATCATCATTGTTATTATCATCATCGTCATCATCACCATCATCATCATCATCATCATCGTCATCATCACCATCATCATCATCATCATCATCATCATCATCATCACCATCATCATCGTCGTCGTCGTCGTCGTCGTCGTCAGTGTGGTGGAGCTGCTGACACGTTAGTTTATCAAACTTAATGACCATTGGATCTTGAAGAAACTGATAAAAAAAAACAAAAAGAAAAAAAGACAGAAAGCAACAACAACAAAAAAACGCAAAAAAAATAGGCAATATAAAACTAAACCAGTTACCATTTCTCACATTCCAGACTGAATTCGGTTGTTTCAGAGATCGTCTTTTGCCAATTCTTACTCAGGGGACAACCAATTAGATTATAAGCAATGTAATTAAGGATAATTAATTGGCAGTCTTCCCCCCTAATAACAGGTATTACGTTCGACCATGAGCCATTGTTCAAAAAATTCTTACTGCCGTTGTAGCTTTACTGTTGATGATGATTGTTATTGTTGTTGGTGATGGTGGCGGTGGTGATTGTGGTGATGGTGGTGGTGGTGGTGATAGTGGTAGTGGTTGTAGCTAGTGATACTGATGATGATGGTGGTAGTCAAGGTGCCTGGTGATGGTGGCTGCTTGTGGTGTCTCTGAATATGTGCATATATCTATGCATATGTTTGCCTGTGTGTGTGCATATTTTCTAGATTTCTCAATAACACAATAACAGAAAAACCTGTGTTCTGACCCAAGAATACAAATTGTGTCATGGAATTTAGATAACACAAACAGGGTAGACGTGTACGTGTGGATGTATTTATATATGTATGTGATGTGTATATGTGTATGATGCAT
>NC_068999.1:5867642-5868051 GCF_001194135.2 Octopus bimaculoides | reverse complement strand
TATATATATATATATATATATATATATATATAACCAGCAGCTGCAGCAATACTATCGCTGGTACTGCTGCAACAGCCCCATCTTTCTACTGTTTCATCCCCTAATTCATCATCATCATCATCATCATCATCATCACCATCATCAATAACACTCTCCTTCTTCTTCATCTTCATCATCATCAAGCCCCCACGCCTCAACCCCACCACTACCACCACCACCACCACTACCACCATCATCATCACCACCACCACTATCATCATCATCATCATCATCATCATCATCGTCGTCGTATTTATTTCTTATTCTGTTTCTTTGTATACGTCTCCCCACCCCACCCCCCTTTTTTCTTCAAACCGAATTAACGTCAATCGTACATTTTAGTCAGGAATCAACTGACTTGTTGACCGAC
>NC_068999.1:5865122-5867442 GCF_001194135.2 Octopus bimaculoides | reverse complement strand
CTTTCAGTCACATTCTTCGCATCAGAAAATTTATCTTCCTCGCCCTTAACCCTTTTCTCTTTCATTCACTCGCTCCTTCACTCTACCCCTGTCTTTAAAATTTATTGCTCGTTCACTCACTCTTACTTTCCTTCACTCCGCCTCATTCCCCCACCCCCCACTCCTACACCCTACCCCTACTGTTCTTTATTGTTTTTCGTCTTCCTTCACCTTTCCTTCAATGTTCTCATTCCTTGAAATATATTCTCTGTTCTTGCGTCAATATCCTACATTTCCCTTCCACACATTTTTTCCTGATTTAATAACGGATAACCAATTCACTAACTTCGATTTCCTTCTTTGAATGGAAAGCGTTCAAAGAAAAACGCGTTCTCAGATGACCGTGTGGTTATGGTGCTGTACATTTATGCTCAGCCATTTCAAACCACCAGCGGTTCGAATCTCGCCACAGCAACCGCGTTGTAGTCGTAGTTACACCACTTAATGTGGTTACTTAACAGCACAAAACTCTCGTCTATATTGTTGTTGTTGTTGTTGGTACTCCGTCGCTTACGACATCGAGGATTCCAGTTGATCCAATCAACGGAACAGCCTGCTCGTGAAATGAACGTGCAAGTGGCTGAGCACTCTACAGACACGTGTACCCTTAACGTAGTTCTCGGGGAGATTCAGCGTGACACAGTGTGACAAGGCTGGCCCTTTGAATTACAGGCACAACAGAAACAGGAAGTAAGAGTGAGAGAAAGTTGTGGTGAAAGAGTACAGCAGGGTTCGCCACCATCCCCTGCCGGAGCCTCGTGGAACTTTAGGTGTTTTCGCTCAATAAACACTCACAACGCCCGGTCTGGGAATCGAAACCGCGATCCTATGATCGCGAGTCCGCTGCCCTACTCACTGGGCCATTGCGCCTCTACCCTCGTCTATAATATTGTTAAAAGAAATACGTTTCGTGGACGGACTAGCGACAGCTTTCCCCATTTACGACCTAAGCCGGAGTCATTCTTTTTCACGTTGCCTTCGACCGTACTGGCCACGATTTTCTGAGCTCCTCGCTCTACCCCACCCGTGTCTATACTGTCTGTTTACTCTTACTCTATCACTTTCTCCGCTCCTACTCTCTCTTCCCACCCTTGCTTTCCTCCCTTATACCTTCCTCTTCTCTCACTTTCACTCTCTGTTTCTCCACCCCTTCACTCCTTCCTCCCATCTCTCTCTATCCCTTTCTTTCTCTCTCATATACGTCCTCTACGCTACCACGTGACTGGTGTCCAGTGAAGGCGGTGTCTTTCTTTTTCTTCCTGCCTTTGACCAGATTGGTCATTCTGGTCTGGGCTCCTGATACGTCCATTAGGACTTACTCCATTTCACTTTGCATTACCCCACTTAGTTCATTCGATATCTGCAAAGCTCTTTCTGTTGTATTTGTGGCATTTGTATAACTATTATTACTTTTTTTCTTCTGTTATATAAAGCCGTAAGCCTTTGCGTTGTTATATATGCATAATTTCTCGTCTGTTGTATTTATATATTGTCTTGTTTGTGTCTGTCTCAGTATACATTCGCTAACTTTTTCCCAGTAGCTTGATAACAGCACTGGCACCTCTAAAATTGAGTGGTCTCAATGATAATGGCACGAAACCACGATAATATTTTAGTTAATCCGACTGACGCGGAAAACTCAGCTGCGAACATTCTGTGTATCGTGTCTTTGTCTATATTCTCCGTCCGTTAAGTTTTCTTCTAGTTTCCCGATTGCTCTACTTTCATCTAACTTTTGCTCCTTGTTGCGCTCTGCCTGTTCAATCCTTGATACATACATACATACACACACTTACACACAAACACATATACTTACATACATACGCACATACATACGCATACATACAAACATATACAGGAATGTATGTATATATGTATATGTATTATAATATTGTAGCTTTTTAACATATAATTCGGGACGAAGTGTAGATTGGCTACGCATTATCTCTTACAGAAATACACATTAACTTTGATAGGGGATATTCAGTGAAATGAAGATCTTTCTTATCATAAAAGATGATATTTTCTATCATAAAATATAAACCCTGAATGATTCCCTGACAAGAAAAGGAAACCGCAAACCATACTTATTATAAGTGTCATATTTTATGATATGATAAAATATAATATATAAACACGCTCTCACATACAGTCACGCACATATATATGCACGCGTATTATATACTATATACGTAACATATATATATATATATAATATATATATACATATATAAATACATATACATATACATACATACATACATATATATATATATATATA
>NC_068999.1:5860552-5863945 GCF_001194135.2 Octopus bimaculoides | reverse complement strand
ATATATACACATGCACTCGTATATCCATTCCTCTCCTACACAAATTTACCGAGCACACAGTTGTTATTATGTATGTATGTATGTATGTATGTATGTATGTATGTATGTATGTATGTATGCATGTATGTATGTATGTATGTATGTATGTATTGTGAAGGCTAGTGGCTTAGTGATTAGAGCATTCAGCTAACAATCGTGAGATCGTGAGTTCAATTCCCGGCGACGCGTTGTGTCCTTGAGCAAGACACTTTATTTCACGTTGCTCCAGTCCACTCAACTGGCAAAAATGAGTAGTACCTGTATTTCAAAGGGCCGGCCTTGTCACGCTATGTGTCACGCTTAATCTCCTTGAGAACTACTAGAAGGGTACACGTGTCTGTGGAGTGCTCAGCCACTTGCACGTTAATTTCACGAGCAAGCTGTTCCGTTGATCGGATCAGCTGGGACCCTCGTCGTCGTAACCGATGGAGTGCTCATTTGTGGATGCACAATGGCCAAGTGGTAAGTGCAACGGACTCGCGGTTGTGGGATCGCCGTTTCGATTCCCAGACCGGGCGTTGTGAGTGTTTATTGAGCGAAAATACTGTGCTAAAGCCAATACTGTAGCTTGGTGCAGTCTTCTCTCTCTCTCTCGCCAGCTTCTATTGAACCGTCTAACCCATGTCAGATAAGAAAGCAGACGTTAAATGTTGAGGGAACGATGATGAAGATTGATCACCTGTCAAAGATAATGCAAATAACTTGTATATAATTGTTTTCGATTTTGTTGCGCTGTTAAAACGTTGACCTCAGTAATATAATTTTTTAAAATAACAGAACTTGACATTCAGTTATCACTCGCCATATCGCGGTTCACTTATCGCGCACTCAGTACATCGCGGTTCACCTCTTACGCACTCAGTACATCGCAGATTTTTCTGGCTAATATATGTCAATTTATATCGCGAACTCCACAGTATATCGCAGGTTTCTGCGGTCGATAGGCATTTATATTGTTTTAGATCTTAATTAATTCTGTGGCGGAAGTTTGGAACGTAACACCTGTGATAGTGATAGTCGAAGGATTACTGAAATTATTTCCTTTTTCCCCTCCATATTCTTACAGTTCCAGTTGCAGATTACAGTCGGCCTCCGTCATCATTTTTCCTGACGCAAGATGAGCAATCTGTAAGTAAACACTATTTTGTACCTATTTGCTTTTGTTTGTGTAACCCCTATGAAATCATTTAGGGCCCGTTTTATATACTAGGTGAAACAACCCCTCAGTGGACAAGCCTGTGGTTTTAACGATAGCAAAATGGAGGATATTCTGTAACATTTTTATACTCTTGCAATTTTGTGTCCTAGTCCAGCATCCTCAACATCATAGGAAACATGTTTTTCCTCTCCACAGATGAATCCTTATTAATTGCTTTTCACTTCAGCACAAGACCAACAATTTTGAGGAAGGGTTGTTAGTCGGTAATATCGACTTCTATCTTTTCATTGGTAGTCCATTTATCGATGCCAGAGGGATGAAAATCCAATTCAACCGCTGTGGGAGTTGAACTTACAACGTAAAAAGACAGAAGAAATTTAGCAACATGTACTTCCGATGCTTTGCCGATTCTGTTGAGCTCGTGTCTATATGCATTTTAATATCGGTGGCGTGGAGAGGAGAGGTTGGTATGCATGGGTGACTGCTGGTCGTCCACAAACAACTTTGCTCAGACTTGTGCGTTGGTGGAAAACTTTCTAAGTGCAATCCTATGGTCATTGATGACCAGAATGGATCTTTACCCTTCTACATAGATACATTGATTAATTAATTAATTAATTAATTGGTTGCTTGACTGGTTGATTAAGGGTTTTCATCAACCTTTTCAGATTCCAGAGCTATAGTTGTGCTGGTAATGGTTGTATATCTCCTACGTAAGTTCACATATATTATACCACGATATTGTGTGGACTGAGATCGCCGTTGACAAGAGTTGACATTAAACAAAGTCACAAAACACTAATGTTATGCAAATTAGAAACTCCAGTTCTTCGGAGATGTTATGTACGTAAACGGATTCTTGTTCAAGTGGTGTCGTCATGTAGACGCCTCCCATTAGACTAAAAAGGCTCGAAAATCTACCAAAGCTGTTCGTAACGTTGTTTTTTTTTAATCTAGAGAGAAATAGGTAAACTTGACATATATCTAAGTCTACTACATAAGTTTGCACACACTCAGATATACATACACACGCACGCACAAACATACGTACACACACACGCTCACACTATTATTTCGCCTTTTTTGCTGATTTTTATGCTGTACAATAGTCTCGAGGCGAATTTGTGTCTACATGTCATCAGCGAGTCTTGCATCTGTTCGCAGGTAACAAGCAGAAATGGCTGGAAGGTAAAAGAAGCAAGATGGAAAGAAAGTGAAGTTTATGAACACACACACACAATATACATACCCATATGCATATATATTTATATGTCCAAGATATATATATATATATATATATATATATATATATATATATATATATATATATATAATATATAATATACAACTGCAGTTCCTCGCAATCATTTCTGTGTTGTACAATATACTACAGGTGAATTGATATTAAAATTTCATCGGTAGCATTCGCAAATGTCAAATAAGAAGAATTGTTTTGCAGATATGAACGGAATGAAAATAACATTGAACAAATATGAAAATAGACGGGAGGTATATGTGGTATAGGGCATGGCTAAGGTGGAAAGAAGGGATACATGTACAGATAAATGAATACACCAAGTGTGTACGTGTTCGTGCGTGAATTTGTATGTATTTTTATGTACGCGCATGAGCACAAACGCTTGTGTGCCTGTAGGTCCTTCCATAGTTGTATTTTCTACGTAGCTGCTTGTTCAATGGCGGTAATTAACACTGAAGCCAAATTGAACAAGTTGGTGGACATGGCGTTGTGTTGCGCTGGAATATATTCTAACATTATATAAGAATTAAGAACATATTTTACTGCTTAATCTATATACATGCGCAGTAGTAAATTGTACCACAGTAATTGCGTTAAAACACTCACGTTCACCGACTCTGAACTGGTCTCACCTCAATTACTATACCACCATTCAGAGTATTCGTCTTCTATATGTTATTTTTAACACGTTTCAGTCATTAGACTGCGGCCATGCTGGGGCACCACCTTGAAGACATTTTAGTCGAATGAATCAACTGATGCTTATTCGATCGGCCGCTTTTTTCCGAACTACTGATTTACGGGTGTATAAGCACACCAAACACAGGTTCAAACACACACACACATACAGCGCGCGCGCACATACACACACCACACACACACGCACGCATACATGCAAGCATATATATATATATATATATATATATATATATATATA
>NC_068999.1:5858033-5859976 GCF_001194135.2 Octopus bimaculoides | reverse complement strand
AAACCTCTCACTAGTTTTTGTTCGTCACCACACACCAATGCCTGCGCCTATATTATTTTACCGTAAATTGCTGAAGTCTGTAAAATTAGAACACCCTATCTAAAATCCGTTCCCAATCCATATTACACTCTGTTCTTTTCCTTGTACTTTTCCAAAGCAATTACTCACTGCATAGTCTAAAATATTTCTTTACGTTCTGAGTTCAAATTCCGCCGAGATCGTCTTTCAGTTTTTTTCTTTCGGGATCGATAAATTACGTATCAATTGCGTACTGGGGTCGATCTAATCGACTGGCCTCCGCCCCCAAAATTTCGAGCTTTATCCCTTTAGTAGAAAAGAATATCTTTGTCCATTAACCTCGTCCCCATACCGAATTCTTTTCGTCTATCTTCGTTTCTGCTTTTAGATGTTACCTACAAAATTAACTTGTTGTACAATAGAGTATTTCGCAGATAGAATGTTGATACAAATACGCCTGCAGTATATTGTACAGCATACAGAAGATTGGATAGAACTGCTGTGTTAAAGATATTTGATAACCACTCTCTGTTGGTGAGATAGTGATTCTTAACATTACAGGTCACTCTTCGATTACTGTGTGAATGTAGTTCACTTAACACTGAACCACACTTAACAAGCGCTACACATATATCCGCGTGTGTGTGCGTGAGTGCGTCTGTGTGTATATACTCGTGAATAAGCAGATGATAGTATTTGGATGCGTGTATTTATGCGTGCATATACATGTGTACACTTACATATACATATGTATAAATGCTCTCCCGATATATGGCACATCCAAACCCATATATATATAGTCATATAAATATCTGTATTTGTTTTGCATCTTTTTTGTTTCATATTTATACAACATCACAAAAACCATACACATACGCATAAATATACATGTTCTTTCCGCAAAATGATTTAGAGACTGAAGTGCATATATATATATGTCTATGTATGCACAAACAGATACAAACATACGTACATACATATATACATATATACATACGTACATACATAAATACGTACCTACGTTATAAGTCAGAAAGTAATTCAAATAAAAGTTGCATTACTTTCTGAATCACTCTTGTATGTATGTGTACATATATGTATGTGTGTGTGTGTGTGTGTCTATGTATATATATATATATGTATGTATATATGCGTATATACATATATGTATTTATGTATATATATTTATATATATATGTATGCATAAATATATAATTATATGTATATATATACACATATATATATATATACAAAAACATATATATGTATGTAGGTAGGTAACTTAGTAGGTAGGAACGTGGATGGGTGGGAAGAGAGAGAGAGAGACAGAGAGACAGATACACAGACAGACAGACAGACAGACAGACAAACAGGTAGATAGATATATAGATATATACATAGATTGATAGACAGACAGATAGATAGATAGATAGATAGATAGATAGATAGATAGATAGATAGATAGATAGATAGATAGATAGATAGATAGATAGACATGTGCACCTATGTATCAACATCTAGATCCCTGTGTGCTTATATCATTATTCATATGTTCAATTTTGTACGTGTGTGTATATATTGACAAGTTTGGCAACGTAAATGTCTTGAGATATAAATAGACTTGAGATATAGATGCACAAAGAACAAAAAAAAAAAAGAATTATAGATAGTTAAAAAAACAAAAAGGCAAACAGATTTATAAAACTACAAACAAATTCTCAAACATAAGCATACACACACACACACACACACGCATACAATATCACATATATAGAATATCATATATTCCCAGCCGTAAAACGAATTATATCACAAACAATATAAATTACTCGAGGAAAAGCTGAGTTTCGACATATTATATAAAACAGCAAAATAATAATTATAATGAAAGTAATAATAATAATAATAATAATAATAATAATAAT
>NC_068999.1:5853465-5856476 GCF_001194135.2 Octopus bimaculoides | reverse complement strand
TATATATATATATATGTATATATACATACACAAATAGATAGATTATATATGTATATATGCACATATACATATGTGCGTATTCAATAAGATGCATAAAACACACACACATGCACATATATATACATACACATGTACACTGATATGTAAGTTGTAATAGATACATACTTACATACATACAAACACATACACGCACACACAGATACGTACACATATATTCATATGTATATATATATATATATATATATATATATATATATATATATATATATATATATATATATATATATATATATACTCCAATAGCGACTCGAGAAACTATCCCTTTTCTCACTGCCATACTAACAATATTATCGAAATATTCAATTTTTCTACAGAATTGTATTCCAAAACGTTTTAATATCCATCATTTTAATGTGTCAGAAAAACAGGAAAAAAATGTAAAAATATATTCTTCGTTTTCTTTATTCAATAAAATTTGTTTTCCTTCGGAGTAATTTGAGCATTTGGCAAAGATTCAAATTTGGAAAATAGGCGCAAATAGCCTGGACAGGTTCTTTACTGTTAGTATTATATTTTCATATCATTATTATTACTATTCTTATTCTGTTGCAGATTGCATTATTATTATTATTATTATTATTATTATTATTATTATTATTATTATTATTATTATTATTATTATTATTATTATTATTATTTTTATTATTATTGAATGAGAGAGCAGTGCATGCCATCAAAGTGACGCTGGGGTAAAATATATGAAGCCCAGTGTACCCACCATGACAACCCGTCTGATAAGGGTACACCAGGCACATGCATCATAACCATATGTGCGCAACATGGTGATCTCATATCAAGATAAACAGCACATGACCTTGCAGGTGGTACCCAGTTAGAATTTTCTTCAGGTCCAGTAGCCCATCCTGCTCAAAAATATCCCGGAATAAGGGTTGTTTAAGGATGTTGAACAAAACACCCGTGTTTCCAGGGGTGAATTATTCAAACCCCAAATAATTCTTCTTAACACATGGCTATGATACTCCCCAACTACTTCTGCTCGTGATCAGAGATGCACGTCGGTGACGTGTACTTGCTCCACTTCCGAAACGAGCTTGAAATAGCCAGATAGAAGTGTATACAAATGGTGTAAATTTTATTTGCTGATGCGCAAAAGCGCCGCACAAGTGAAACAAAATTCAAAATTTGTGTTAGAACCACCTGAATAATATTAACAGTAAATGCTAGGAAAGTCATTTTTAAGACGTATAGAGTTTAAAAAAAAACAAAGTATACACCAAAGAAAGGCGAACCGAAATTCTCCCGGACGTGAACGACACATCTACACATTTTACAGTATCGATAATAGATTTAGTATACTGGGCAATACGTTTTTAAAGGGCCTCTCTTTGACGAAATACCGAAGCTACAAGCGTTTAACAACACGCATTAAATGCCTCTGTTGATAAGAAACAATAAATAATACATTCACTGACATTGCGCCATTCAATTATACATGAGATTCTTTATTATCATTCCACATCTACAGCCTACTCAATGGTATTCTACATTATTTTTGCTTCTCGTTTTACGTGTGGTTAACACTTCTATTATATATAATAAAACGAGAGGACATAGTGTAAAACTACCACATATATGTATGTATAAATATATGTGTGCATGTATGTATGCGCGTATGTGTATATATACATGCATGCGTGTATATATGTATGCATGTATGTATACATATATGTATGAATAAATATGCATGTGTGTGTAATATATCATATATAATACTATATTATGTATTATAATATGTTAATATATAATATACAACGTAGTTATTACGATCTATCTCAAATCTAAAAATCAATAAATTGTATTTCTTTAAAAAGTATAATGTCTTTATAATTCCAAATATACTTAATGAAATCAGGAGGAGATTTTTTTCTCCAATTAATATATAATAAAAAAAAATCGAGGTATAGGTTCGCTGCATGATGTTGCTTAAGAGTTGACGATCAGAAAATTCAGCATCCATGAGCTACTCAAAATTCACAGGAAATTCTCCAGTAACATCGAAAAAATGAGATGATGCCATGACAGAGCGTGAGAGATCGATAGAAAGATAAGGAAATGGAATTAAAGCGCGAAGCAAAATACTTTCTGTTGTTTAGTAACACAAACAACATCGAGAGGATAGAATATTATAGGATATATAAGTATGTGTATGTTTGTATGTATGTATGCATGTATATATGTATGTATATGTATACCCATGTATATATATATGTACACACACACATATATATATATATATATACATACATATATGTATATATATGTGTGGGGGGGAGTGAGTGTACGCTGAAAAATGAAGGCAAACGCTAAAAACAGTAAACAACATTTAGAAACGTACGCAGCTGATTTCTAGGAGATAGGATGAAGCGAAATATTCGATGTCCAGCTCCGTTGATGGACGAAGAGCATATAATAATAATAATAATAATAATAATAATAATAATAATAATAATAATAATAATAATAATAATAATAATAATGATAATAATAATAATAATAATAATAATAATAATAATAACAACAACAACAATAATAATAATAATAGGTGTAATAAAAATACAAAAACAATTAACCAATGTGGAGAGTATTTAGATGTAGTGTTTTATATCGTTTTATCACACACACACACAGAGACACACACGCGCACACACACACGGACACGGACACACGCACGCACCCACACACACGTGTGTGTGTGTGTATGAGTATATGTCTATATATATATTTATACATATATATATCTATATTTGGTAGACATTAATACATATATATGAAATATGCTTTACGTACACACATACATACATATGCATATACACGTATACCTACACACAGAAGCACACACAAACGTACCTGTGTGGGCGTCTCATCTATATCTGAATGTTCATGTCTCTATATATTTCCGTACATGTTATTTATATATATATATATATATA
>NC_068999.1:5852307-5852988 GCF_001194135.2 Octopus bimaculoides | reverse complement strand
ATATATATATATATATATATATATATACATGTGTGCATGCGTAGTTGCGTGTTTCTGTGTATAAGTATGTATATACACTCAGAGAGAGACAGACAGAGACAAGGATGCAGACACACACACACACACACACACATACACACACACACACAGACACACACACACACACACACAAAGACTAAGAGAGAAAAAAGATATATACATGTTATCATTTTTACTTGTGTGTGTTTGTGTGTGATGGGGGATGGATTGTGTGATTGCTTGAATATAAGTACGACATCAACGATATTAATGAGTATTCATAATATTACTGGCAACAGCAACAACAACAACAACAAGACAACAATTAGAAAAAATGACCAAAACGTCAACAATTACGAAAACTACATATATGACGAGCAAGCGAAAGACATCCATAAGACGGCCATTCATGCCGAGCCTTCTCGGTTGTCATTTAAGACGCGCTATTAGCATGGCTGCCGTTTTGTGTGTTACATGGTCGTGTTTATTTCAGTAGGTGTATGTATACGAAGATGTATGTATGTATGTATGTGTGTGTGTGTGTGTGTGTGTGTGTGTGTAGAAATGGTTGTGCTTGCATAACATCCATTGCACTGTCCTGTTTACATGAACATCTGTGTGTGTGTGAGGATTTATATATGTATGAATGTAGATATATATATA
>NC_068999.1:5849170-5851585 GCF_001194135.2 Octopus bimaculoides | reverse complement strand
ATATATATACATACACACACATATATATATATATGTATATATACACACACATACATACATACATACATACATACATACATACATACATACATACATACATACATACATATACACAAACATATACATACACATACACACGTGTGTGTACATAGAATTGCATAGTTGTCCCTGTCCGTGGTAAAACCAATCACTGATATTCACTGATATGAACTATGTTATGTTTAGGGTAAAAACGAAGATGTTTATCATCAACAAATGTATAAGTTGTCTTTAAACGAATATTGTTAAAAGGAAGATAATAAATATTTGGTTTGCTGTTTGTTTTTGATGGAGGTGGTGGTGGTGGTGGTGGTGGTGGTGGTGGTGGTGGTGGTGGTGGTGGTGGTGGTGGTATGTCTAGGAAGCGAAGTGCTGAATTTATCATTGGTTGCAGGGTGTGGGGAACGCATACGCGTAAACTGGCGTTCATTTTGTTACCATTGTTGTTGCTGAAGTTGTGTTGATAATTATAATAGTTCCACTGTCAATTGTATGATGGCTGTGGTTGAGGTGTTGTTGTTGTTGTTGTTGATGTTGGTGGTGGTGGTAATGTGGGTGGTGATGGAAAATGCAATGAGCTGGATGAGGATCTCACACATCACCAACACCACCTTCACCGCTACGCTACTAAGATAAGTAATAACACCCACGTGTATACTTCTTTCGACATTAGGGACATTTTGATAAACGTACATATACATACATACATACATACATATATATATATATATATATATATATATATATATATTTATATATATACATACACATATATATATGTATACAATATATTTATTATATACATATACACAAATACATTCATACATACATATATAAATATATATAAGCTCATATATACATATACACGCATATATACACGCACACACACACACAACAAAATGTCTATATATATATATGTGAAGAAAGATATAAAAGCAATTTAACATTAATAACCTGAAAGATTACGCGGCAATTTCCATAGAGTACACGTTTTATATTTTGCAAAAAATTGCTGACACTAACTTCGAAATTTCGGTTTGTCTTGCCTTCATCAAACTGAGATTTACTGCCGATTAATTTTCCTCTGATTCTTTTGTCAAGTGCCTATCGTTGAATATGTAAAAGTTTTCAGTTAAGCAAAGTCCCTAGTGAGGAGATATGTTAGAGCATGCACTGGATTTTTCGGCGGCACTCTATTTCTTGATCTCTCATTTTCCAGACAAACTAAGACAAGGATGTGAATGTTTTACTCCTTCTGGGTCTGAATCAATGCAGATGTTGGTAATACCGACTTGCGAAAGTATTCTTAGCAAGCCTCATGCAATTTCTGACAAAACTATCCAGAGACGATATCTCTGTGAAATGTATCACTATAATGGGAAGGTAGTGAATTTTTCATTAGTAATATTGTTAGGTGTTGGCTGGAGGATTCTGCGGGATTATGCTTACGGTTGTAGTGTATAAGGCGTATAATCTGGCAAGTGTTGTTGTCCATGTGCAAAAATAGTTAACCTTAATGCTATGAACGTTGAAAAGTTTGCTGTAATTGTGTTTCGGTGGTAAGTGTCATAGTAGGGCTGGAAAAGATTCAAGCTACAATCATGATGACAGTCAAAGTTGAATGCAGGATTATAGCAAGTTGCTTTTCTATTCGTGCTCCTTTTCTACCTATCTCCCTACCTCCCTCCATCCCTCTGTCTCGATCCCTCTCTCTCTATGTGTATATATTTTTATGTGTGTGTGTGTATGTATACATATACATATATGTATATGTGTGTGTAATATATATATGTAAATTTATACATGCGCAAACACATGTATACACATCTATACGTCTGTGTGTATGTGTGTGCCTGTACACTACAGATGTGAGTATGTGTGTACATGTGCGCACCTGTAACGTTGCTGTATCAAAACATCCCCTATAAATAATTATCATCCCGTCTTTTTTAAACTATCATTTGCGTGCATGATTTAATTTTTATGCAGAATTCAAAACGAATAAAAAAAATACTGAAAAATTAATCTTTTCTCTTACTTTCACATACACACACACCATACACAGACACACACACACAACACGCACCATGCATATATATATATATATATATATATATATACATGCATATAGAAACACATTTAAACAAAGGTTTCAGCCATTACTCTGCAGCATTTTAGAGACGACATTTTACACGAACACTCGTATACATACACAGGCGCACTATGCACCCACAAATTCCCACACACACAGATACATACACATACACATACACAACACACACACGCATATTCACAGACATGTATATTATATCATATGGATGTATACATATATATTTATATGCGTATTTATAAATATATATTTATATACATATATAT
>NC_068999.1:5845584-5846605 GCF_001194135.2 Octopus bimaculoides | reverse complement strand
TGTGTGTGTGTGTGTGTGTGTGTGTGTGTGTGTGTGTGTGTGAGTGTGTGTCTGTGTGAGTGAATGAGTGTGTGAGTGAATGAGTGTGTTTGTGCGTGTATGTGTGTGTCTGTGAGTGAATTAGTGTTTGTGTATGTATGTGTATCAGTGTGTGTGTATGTGCGTGTGTGTATGAGTGAATGAGAGTGTTTGTGTGTGTATGTGTATCAGTGAGTGTATGTGTGTGAGCGTGTGTGTGTGTATGAGTCAGTGAGCGTGTGTGTGTATGAGTGAGTGAGTGAGTGTGTGTGTGTGTGTACGAGTGAGTGACTGTATGTTTGTGTGTGTATATGAATGAGTGAGTGTATGAATGAGTATGTGCGTGTGTATAAGTGAGTGTGTGTGCATGTGTGTGCATGCGTGCATGTGTGTGTGTGTATATGTGTGTGTGTGGCAATTGGATCATTTAATACATCTTAATGTCTCTGAGTTTCTTTTTCATTCTTTGACTTTTCTACTCTCTGTACCAAAATCTAAACTCGCTGTCAATTCTATTTTGTAAAAGATGAAGCGAAAGGTATAATGAGAAAAGTTTTCTTTTCCATGACAATATTTCGTGACAATATTTCACCGGTCATCATACATAAATAAAGTGAAGCTGAAAGCGAACCGAAATTTAGTAGCCGCGTAGTTTCGTTGCTATGATCCCAAAACAGTTGGTACCAAGAATTAAAAACAAAATCTTCGAGGTGCAAAAAGGTATTGGGGAAAAAAAAACGTCCAATGTCAAGTAAGTCAACGTTGAATAACCAACGCCAAACAGGTAGCGCTTAAATGCAACGCAAAGATGCCTCATTCCCCAAATATATATTTATATCTTTGCATATATACAGAGAGAAAGTGATACAGAGAGAGAGAGAGGGAGAGAGAGAGAGAGAGAGAGAGAGAGAGAGAGAGAAAGAAGGGATGAGAAAGCATAGAGAGAAAGATATATAAACATACGTACGTACGTAATACATACATACCGATATACATATATATA
>NC_068999.1:5842869-5845470 GCF_001194135.2 Octopus bimaculoides | reverse complement strand
ATATATATATATATATATATATATACGTACTACGTACGTACGTGCATACATATATACATGCATGCATACGTACATATATACATACATACATACATACAGACATACATACATACGTACATACATACATACATACACACATACATGCATACATAGAACGGATTCCGTTTCAATCACTGTGAGACATTTTAAGCAACCAAAATAACAACGAGACAAGGTGCGGGTTGGTACAGACCAGCGTGAAGATATTTGAAGAACACTGAGATTCTGTTGAGAAGCTTTCAAAAGTTCGAAGAGAAAGCTATTGTGCTTAAGAGAGTACTTGAAACTAGAAGTCCTTCAACAGAACGGCAGACACGTTTTAAATCTAATAGTGACGTCAGCACTTGCGAGAAGTCTAGCGTATGAAACACGCCAATGATCAAATCCTAATGGAGTATGCGTCTTGAAAGTTAAGCAGCGCATGCGCCGCTAGTATTGTCCTTGCTATGGTCGTTGTTTCCGTCGGTGATGGTGTTGCTTTGTTATAGTTGTTGTTGTTGTTTTTTCTTCTTCTTCTTCTTCTTTTCTTGCTCCTCCTCCTCCCCTCCTCCTCCTTCATCTTCCATTCCGCCTTCATCTCCCCCCTTATTCTTTTTCTTCAGTTTCTTTTTTCGTCTTTTATTCTTAATTTCTACCTTTCCGTTCTTCCTCTTCTTCTTCCTCCTCCGCATAATCATTACCATCATCATCATCATCGTCATCATCATTTTCTTCTTCTTCTGCATCATCATCATCATCATCATCATCTTCATCATCATCATCATCGTCATCTTCTTCTTCTTCTTCTTCTTCTTCTTCTTCTTCTTCTTCTTCTTCTTCTTCTTCTTCTTCTGCCCTTTCTATGTCTTCATCTTCTTTCGATTTTGTAGAGCAAGTATGCTGTTGTTGATGTTTAGAGGTGTTGCTTCCGGTTCCCTTCGTTGTAAATTCAAATCCAGCCAATGTCACTTTTGCCTTTCAACCCTTCGGCTTCGATAAAAAAATCTACTGGTCAAGTCCCAGGGTAACGGATTATCCCCTTCCACTAAAACTGTTGACCTTGAGCCAAAATTTGTAGCAATTACCTTTGGAGACATTTCGTCCGTCTTTACGTTCTGACTTCAAAATTCCGCTCAGGTCACCTTTACATTTCATCATTTTAGGGTCGATAAAATAAGTACTAATTCAGTCCCTGGGTCGATGTAATCGACTTGTCCCCTCTCACGAAATTGATGGCCTTCTGCCGAAATTTGAAAAGAGTATTATTATTATTAATTTTATTATTATTGTCTTTGCAAAGCTTCTAACGCTGGAGATGTACTACGGTGTCAGCTGTTCACTACCAGTGAACTAAGGTAACACCTCTTATTTTTCGAGCACCTTCCGGAGTATTCGGGTGGTTCCAAGCAGTGCTGTTTTCTACAAGTTCTCCGCCCCTATTTGCAGCCCCTATTTGTTCCACGTACTTCTCGAGATTTTTGCTCCCTGTTATTATTATTATTATTATTATTATTATTAGTAGTAGTAGTAGTAGTAGTAGTAGTAGTAGTAGTAGCAATGTTGTTGTTGTTTCAGTTGTTACCGTTTCTATTGCTAATGTTGACGCACTTTTAATTATAGCTTTCTTAATTAATTATCCTCGATTCTCAACTACTTGTTGATGTCTTTTTTCATGTCTGTTACCATTCTTGTCTCTATAGAATGTATTATATTTAGGAGATTTTGTTCCTGAAATTGCTGCTGCTGCTGCTGCTGCTACTTCTGCTGTCGTCGTCGTCGTTGTTGTTGTTGTTGTTGTTGTTGTTGTTGTTGTTGTTTCACACACACAAACATGCAAACACGCTCACCCACACAAGCGCCAATAGGCGTACCAGTTTTTTTGTTTTTTTTTGTTATTGAACTCTTTGCAGACTGAGATCAAATAGCAGCAATGTCGAATCCACTGTTCCGTTCCTTCAAGTCACCACCATCACCATCATCGTCAAAGTCTTTCTTCGTCTTATTCGTCCGTCTTAACGTTTCTGAGTTCGAAATCCGCCGAGGTCACATTTGACTTTAATCCTTTTGGGGTTGATTAATTAAGTACCAGTTGTCGGTACCTTGAGCCGGCCCTACGTGCAGAAGAAAGACCGATGAACTGTAGACAAAGCCGCGCAGAGTTGATGTTCTCCCTAAAAAGAATTTGCATTCTTCACCCTAAAAAGCAATTTACCTCAGACGAAAAATACCATATGACAAGAATACGTGTTCTTCGCATTGACTTTACTTGTTCGATAAAGAATGTTATTCTTTTAATCTTTTATTCTTTTATCTGTTTCAGTCATTTGACTGCGGCCATGCTGGAGCACCGCCTTTAGTCGAACAAATCGACCCCAATACTTATTCTTTGTAAGCCTAGTACTTAGTCTATCGGTCGCTTTTGCCGAACCACTCCGTTGCGGGGACGTAAACACACCAACATCGATTGTCAAGTGATGGTGGGTGGAACAAACACAGGCACACAAACATATACACATATATATATATATATATATATATATATGATGGGCTTCTTTGAGTTTCCGTCTACCAAATCCACTCACA
>NC_068999.1:5840713-5841534 GCF_001194135.2 Octopus bimaculoides | reverse complement strand
ATATAGTTATGTACACTAAATTATCTGAAAACATCTCAAGGCATACACTTTACAACAAACCAAAAAAATGAAGATGTTTATTCTAATGTTGTTGCCACTGGTTATTCTTAATTCATTTAGTCTGAATAACACTATATCTAAGTGTTTATTTACTTCTTTATTCTTTAACTTCAGTCAGTCATTAGTCTGCGGTTATGCTGGAGCATCGCTCAGAACGTGCAAGTCGAACGTATTGATACTAGTACTCATTTTTAAGTTTGGCATTTTTCCTATCGTCTTCTTTGTGCTTTTCTGCAAAGTTACGCGGACATAAGCAAACCAACGCCGGTTGTTGAAGAGTGAGAGAAAAAAAGCCAAATATATAAATACAAAGGCACAAACACACACACACAGACATGTATATACATATATTCATTTCTATGTGTGGCTGTGTGGGCGCTGTCATGGCTGTGTGGTAAAAGGCTTGCTTCCCAACTACATGGTTCTGGGTTCAGTGCCACTGCCAAGCATCTTGAGCATGCGTCTTCTATTATAGCCTCAGGTGAGCTGGCAGAAACGTTAGCACGCCGGACGAAATGCTTAGCGGTATTTCGTATGACTTAACGCTCTGAGTTCAAATTCCGCCGAGGTCGACTTTGCCTTTCATCCTTTCGGGGTCCATTAAATAAGTACCAGTTACGCACTGGGGTCGATGTAATCGACTTAGCCCCTTTGTCTGTCCTTGTTTGTCCTCTCTCTGTTTAGCCCACTGTGGGCAATATATATATATATATATATATATATATATATTTCCTCTATTTTCTTATCGTCTATATAAATTA
>NC_068999.1:5828526-5836575 GCF_001194135.2 Octopus bimaculoides | reverse complement strand
GTATGTATGTATGTATGTATGTATGTATGTATATAATGTATGTATATGATTGTGCGCACATGCATATGCTTATGTGTTTGGCGTATGTATAAAGTTATGTGCGTCGATGCAAACGCACACATACCGTATAAAGAAGTTTAGCAATCAAAGGAACAAATGAATGAATAAATAAACAAAATATAAAACGCCAAAAAGAAACAACGAAAAGAAAGAAAGAAAAAAAAACGATTGAATGAACGAATGAAGCAAAAAAGAAAAGCAGCGACGGAGAAAGTGAGAAAGAAGCGAAAAAAGAGAGGAGAAAAGGAAGGAAGGTAGGAAGGGTGGAAGGAAGGAGTTTTTCTCATCCTTAGTTAAGTCATTTCCTAGTCTTCATGAATATTAAATAACCAGCGTCTTCAAATCTTGTTCTTGTTGTTCTTGTTATTGTTGCAGATGATGCCAATGATGTTGTTGTTGTTGTTCTTGTTGCTGTTGTAGAGACACTAGTTGTTGCTCTGTTCTTTGATTCCATTGTTGATTTCTTCCAACCATTATTGCTCTCCGCTATTCTTGTATCATTCCTCTTTCGTCTTCTGCCAGTTAATGTTGCGAAGGTCTTGTTGCGAATTTCCCTTTTCCTTATTTTGTCTCCTGTAATATGTATCTCTCTTTTTTTTTTTTTTTTGGTAAGAGTTGCAGTTCTTCTTCTTCTTCTTCTTCTTTTTCTTCTTCTTCTTCTTCTTCTTCTTCTTCTTCTTCTTCTTCTTCTTCTTCTTCTATTATTATTATTATTATTGTTGTTGCTGTTGTTGTTATTAAAGGTGGTGAGCTGGCAGAAACGTTAACGTGCCGGGCGAAATGCTTAGCGGTATTTCGTCTGCCGTTACGTTCTGAGTTCAAATTCTGCCGACGTCAACTTTGCCTTTCATCCTTTCGGGGTCGATAAATTAAGTACCAGTTACGCGCTGGGGTCGATGTAATCGACTTAATCCCTTTGTCTGTCCTTGTTTGTCCCCTCTATGTTTAGCCCCTTGTGGGCAATACAGAAATAAGAATCGTTAGCACGCTGGACGAAATGCTTTGCAGTATCTCAGCCGTCGCTGCGTTCTGAGTTCAAATTCCGTTGAGGTCGACTTTATCTTTCGGGGTCGAAAAATTAAGCACCAGTGAAAAACTGGGGTAGATATAATTGACTAGTGATCTCCGCACCAAAATTCCAGGCATTGTGCCTATAGTAGAAAGGATTATTATTATTATTATTATTATTATTATTATTATTATTATTATTATTATTATTATTATTATTATTATTATTATTAAAGCAGCAAGCTGGCAGAACCGTTCGGTCGATGCACGAAATGCTTAGCGCTACGTTCTGAGTTCAAATTCCGCCGAGGCGCCGACTTTGCCTTTCATCCTTTCGGGGTGGATAAATTAAGTACCAGATACGCACTGGGGTGGATGTAATCGATTATCCCCTTCCCCCAAATTTCGGGCCTTTTGCCTATCGTAGAAATAATTATTATTATTACTGTTATTATTATTATTATTATTATTATTATTATTATTATTATTATTATTATTATTATTATTATTACGTAATTATCATCATTATTATTATTACGTAGGTTTACTAAAAGTTACGTAAACCTACTCAATCATTTCCAACTGGTTCACATGTTCCGAATTGATTTCCCGAATGAACATATGTGGACATGAACAAACAGTCTCGGGTCATCCAGATCGTTTCTGGACAGAGTATTCTGCAAGCCAGTAGAGAATGGTAGCATAGGGTATCCAAAAGTCAAAGCTGTTGGATATACAGACCACCCGGAACAATTGTATACGAACCGGAGCAGTTGTGAAGGCGAGGCATCTGCTGATGTGCACCCGGCAGTCAGGATAACCAGGGAGCGTGGGGCTCTTCGGTTGCCCTTGAGATGAACTAACTCCTTTTGGGGATTTTATTGATTTGTTGCAATGTTAAGTGTTTTTGTTATTTTATTGTTTATTCGATTTTTGTGTTAAACCCGACGTATCCCTTGTTTTGTATTGTCCCTATCTGTTTTCATGTCAGCCCTTGTGACCAATAAACATCTGTAGTAGTAGTAGTAGTAGTAGTAGTAGTAGTAGTAGTAGTAGTAGTAGTAGTAGTAGTAGTGGTGGTGGTGGTGGTAAGGCGGCGACATAGCAGATTCGTTGTCATGTTGCACGAAATGTTTAGCGTTATTTCGTCTGTCTTTACGTTCCGAGTTCAAATTCCCCCGTGGTCGACTTTGGGGGTCGATAAAATAAGTACCAGTTGAAGACTGGGGTCGATGTAATCGACTCATCCTCCACCTCCGCCAAGCTACGCTTGTGGCAAAATTTTGAAATAATTATTATTATTAATAGTAGTAGTATCATCGGCATCAACATCATCATCATCATCACCATCAGCAGCAGAAGCAGTAGTAGTAGTAACCTATGAGAAATACTGCTGTTGTTATTGTTGTTGTGGTTGTTCGACTTGGCGTTTTCCTCTGTTTATTCGGCGTCTCGTACCAAATATAAAATTGTGTTAACATACGTCTAATAAGGTTAATTCGCTCCAACTCCTACACACACGCTGGACAGCAACAAATGCAATCAGAGAGGTTTTGAGTGGTTTCCACTGTTTTCACTCATTACTCTGTGTGTGTTTGTGTATGTGTGTGTGTGTGTGTGTGTGCGCGCGTGTGTGTGTATGTGTGTGTGTGTGTGTGTGTGCATTTACGTATATACATATGTGTATGCATGTATATGTTTATAAGTGTGTATGAATATATATATTTATATATATATATACGTGTTATATATACAAACATAAATTTATACGTGTATATATATTTATATATATATATATATATATATATATACAGAAAACATACACATATTTATATACTTATAAATATATGCATGTATATATATATATGTATATATATAAGTGTATATAAATATATATATTTATATATAAATCTGTAAAAATGTATAGTATGTATATCTTTAGGTGTATACAGATATATACATATATAGTTGTATGTACATGCGTTTAAATACATTTTTATTTAAATATTTGTGGTCATACATAAGTTTCCATTTATGTGTATATGTACGTGTCTGTCTAAACATACATACACACACACACATATATATTCATATACATACAAACTTATGATATACGTATACATAAGTATAAAGCTCTACATATATGCATGTATATATATATATATATATATATATTTGTGTATGTATATATATATATATATGTATGTATGTATGTATGTATGTATGTATATATATATATATATATATATATATATATATATATATATGATTGGGTATGTATTTAACGCGTGTGGCTACAAGTACATATATGTATACACATATCTATCCATACATACAGTTATATATATGCGTGCTTGTACATATGTATATATCCATATACACAAACATACATACGTACACATTTATATATGATTTTTGTTTCATTTAATATTCTTCCCATGTGACTGTTATTAGTTTTTCTGCTGCTTACCTTACGTGAATAAGAGTCGAAGAATATGTGAAGAGAAACAAACAACAAACAAATAAAAGAAGGCATAATTCAATATTCCTCTGGAGGACTTTTGTCCAAAGCCGTCTTCATTGCTCCGAACTATGGTCACCACACAGTGTAAAATATATAGCGGAACTTGAAGCAAGCAGTCCAGCGAAACTGCACGAAGACGATAGCCTCAAAGCTACTGGGAAAACTCAGTAGGGTAAGACTTTTCTCTCTGGAAGATTCTGGAAGGGTTTGTCCCAAACATTGACTTTGAAAGTCATACAAACGTCAGAATAAGGCGTCGTTACATTGTGTCTGGAATCCCTTCTCTGCGTCAAAATACAGGACCAGATACTGCAATAGCTTGGGATTCAAGGGCCCACAGCTCTTCAATATACTCCCAAAATGTCTGAGAGACATACATGGTAAGTGTATAAATGTCTTTAGACCAAATCTGAGTCTCCAGCATGGCCGTAGTCAAATGACTAGAACGTCTAAAAGAATAGAAAAGTAAAAGAACACTAAAGCACCTACATTGCTACAAATAAGAGTTAAAAAACTCTTAACACTGTAAGAAGAGCGCAATATATATATATATATACTGACAGAGGAGTTAATCGCTCAATGATAGCCCCTAGAATCACCAGACTAGGTCCAGTTTCGCCTATTCCGAAATACATTACGTCTATCTGTGTATAGTAATTTTCTACGTACTCTCACACACACACATGTTAGGCAGAATATGGAAAGTAAAACAGTCGTTGTGAGTTTCGCACGCACATTTCCAACTGTGATTACTATTCTTTGTACTTCGAAAAGAGCCATACACAAAACTGTCTGTCCTTGACTCAATTTTTAATATCTGAGGATTAAAAATAAAACACACACACACATAAACATATCGATATGCACACATATATATATATATACACACACACATACACACACACACACATATATATATATATATATATATATATATATATATATATATATATATATATATATATATATATATATATATATATACACACATATATATGTATGTGTGTGTGTGTATGTAAGCGTGCATATGTGTTTGCATACATGTATATCTGTCAAGCTTACAGTTTTGAAAGACAGAATACTTTTTACACTAACAGTAAAATAATGTCGCAGTGCGTAAAGAGATAAGTTTAAGGTTAGAGGTGGGAATAAAGAGGGTGGCGTTTCGTTTCACATGACATATGCAAGTAAAAATCGTTGTTATCGTTCGAAAATGTTTGATTTAAGGTTTCTAGACATCGCTTCAACGTTTTGTTATTATTGCGTTTTGTTTGTTTGTGATATTTTTTTTTGTATCAACAAAGATTTTGATTTAAGAAGACAGGAGAAAAATGTTTAAAGCAACAATCTCCTGATGCTATAATTTCTGTTCGGTATTCCTTTGGCAATGTCTTGTATTTGTTCATCTTATAATGGTGCAACATATTTCGCTTGGTTCCCCTGAGAAAACAAGTCATGTCGATGAATGTGTGTATGTATATACAATCTCACACACTCACACATACATACACACACATATATATATATTAGGTTGTTTCAATGTCGCATTTTTAATTACTTATTTCAGTCATTTAAAAACTCAGTTATGCATCCTTACATTTAATCTTGATTCTTTTCCTTTTCCAACAATATTGGTTTACAAAATTCGTACCCACAGACCTTATGATAATGATAACAACCAAACTTTGTTTTGAGTGATTTTCTCGTATGAGTACAAACTGGTTCACTCTGCCCCAGAAGCTCTACGGAATATCAAGCGGGCCCTTGTTAATGGTTTTGTTGATATCGAAACTGTTCAGAGATGGCTCCAAAGCTCTCGTTCAGGAGATTATAGCAGATTCGTTTGATTAAAACTCTTCAAACGGTACACCAGCATGACCACAGTTCAATGACTAAAACATGTAAAAGGTAAAATATATGAAACGTCGATAATCTGTCAGCTGTATATGAATTTTACTGACTATATGACGTAATACACACACACGATTCTACATTTTTATGAGAAGCTGTAGTTGAAAGATCGAGATGATGACAAGTTTAAGTACAATTGATGACACAGATGCATTCTTGGTCATTGCTCTCTGAAACATTCTCAATGTGACAATTCTAATGAGATCACGTGTTGCAACTGACACAATATATAAAATGGAAGCTTTATAAAAACAAATATTTAAGGCATGTAAATACAATTACGTTTACTTCTTGTTTTTTTTTTTGTAATGATAATCTTATATAAGTGTGTGAGAATGTGGTAAAATGTTTGCTTCTCAACCACATAGTTCTGGGTTCAGTTCGACTAAATGGAACCTTGGGCAAGTGTCTTCTACTATAGCCTCAGACCATTCTAGGCTTTATGAGTGAATTTGGAAAAAGGAAACTGAAAGAATCGTGTCGTATATATATATATATATATATATATATATATATATATATATATATATATATATATATATATAATACAAATGATATATAAGCATATGCATGTATACGATTGAAACAAGTATATATGCTTCTATATATATGTGTGTATATATGTATATATTCAAATATATTCAAATATATTCAGATTATTTGGTCGTTCATCTAGGAAGTGTTAAGTGTTATGATTCTACTGCATTCCAAAGTGATCTAGCATAATTGCATCAGATTAATTATATCATATACGAAATTAATTATATAGGGAACTAATCATGTTTAGGGTTAATTATATACCGAAGTAATCAGATACAGAATTAATCATATGTAGAACTTATTATATAGAGAATCGTTTATATAGAACCAGCTCTACATATAATTAATTATAGAGAACTAAATATATATTGAACTAACTATATATAGAACTATTTATATCTTATATGAAACTAAATCTAGCAAAAATTAAAATTTAGAGTTTAATATTGTTCAGCGATTACGTTATAAATCTGTGACAGGAATATTTAGCAATTGAACCCGGGTCACAATATCCTATGCCAAAAATAATTCAAGAATACGATCGCGATTCGCTATAATGTTACCTACGTCATCAAAATATCTGACCATTTAGGACCTCACGTGGAACCTGATCAAACAACAATTTCATCTTTGGCGCCACTATATATTCAGTGCATTTTAGTCACTAGGAACAGACAGCGAACTCCAGGCATCAGAAAACAGTAGCGGAAGAAGCAGCTGACTAGAGTGCTGTGACAACACAAAAACACAATCAACGGTTCGCAACGGCAAAACAAAACGACCAGCTAACATGACAACTACTACTACCATACCACATCGAACTTCCTTGGTATTTTGTCACTCATAGTAAAGACATATTTGAGTTTGTTTACGATAAGGATAAGTACGTTATTTTTCATCAAACATTTCAAACAGATTTCGGTGATATTTATCGTAACAAGCATTTATACGCGTGTTTGTATATAAATACGTTTAGATAAAAAGACTCCTATGATTTTTTCCATGGAATAATTGCCGAATAGGAAGGGTATTGTATACGTTTCCAAGCTGACATCATGATGTCACACACACACACAAACACACACACACACACACACACACACACACACACACACACACACACACACACACACACACATATATATATATATATATATATACAAAGATAGATAGATAGATAGATAGATAGATAGATAGATAGAGTGAGAGAGAAAGAGATAGAGATATGCATGTATACATATATATATATATATGCCCATACATATATACATATGCACATGCATATATTTGCACATACATACATGCATACACAGATACACAGATACATGCATATACATATATACACACACACACATATATATATGCGGCAGTAGCAGCAGCAGCACCACCACTACCTCAAGTAGTAGTAGTAGTAGTAGTAGTAGTAGTAGTAGTAGTAGTAGTAGTAGTAGTAGTAGTAGTGTATTTATTTTAATCGTCATTATCAACTTTTCCGTCAATATTTGCTCAACATTATATTTAAAGTCTAAATCTAGATTGATTGAACGGGTGTATATATTTACAGAAGATGGAGGTATTCTAGACAAAGCACACTTCTCATTATAGCAATCAGCCTTTGACTTGTGGCCGTTACGGAATTACGGTAAATAACAGGAGATACAGTATCGGTGGTCAAAACAGAAGAGGTGTGTGTAGCTCCTTAAAGCTATCATAACTGCGTTCCACCCATGCTACTACTGGTGATATCATCAAATTTTGAATTTATCCATAGATGATATGAACAGTAGTGACATCTAACTTCAAATCTCAATGTTTGAATATTTCATTTATATATTTTTACGCACCATGTGCTCTGATTTTGGTGCAAAACAAAACCAGTTGCACAGTCAGAGACTAACGTGAACAGTCAAGGATTTAAACTGGTAGTCCACACTGACGAGACTCAAGGTTGAATAACCAAAAGCCGAAACCTGGTTTGGGGATATCCCTAATTGCATAATATTTTT
>NC_068999.1:5822743-5828118 GCF_001194135.2 Octopus bimaculoides | reverse complement strand
TATATATATATATATGGCTCATCTGTATAATGTCTGGATGTGTGTGCGTATATGTGTGTGCATTTGTGTGTGTGTCTCTGTATGCATGTGCATACACAATCATATAAAGGTATGTACACGCGTTTCTGCATGTATACATATACACATGCGCATATATACACGCACACACACACCATAACACCATACACACACACACAGACAGACGCACATGTGGACACCGTCTGTAAGAAAAACAGCGCCATGACAATTCTCTCAGCCATAAATTTGGAAGCGATATGCTGTACTGAAATATTCTGAACTTGGCATAAGGAAGGTTTCTGCTCGGTGGATGCCACATCTGACACCTGATCAAAAGTTTAACAGGCCGATCACATCACTGATAAATTGACACTGCTTCCGGCAGATTCAGCTGGTTTCCTTGAACTTTTCCTAAGCCAGGATGAGTGTTAGGTTGAGCCAGAGACGAAGAGCCAATCTATGCAGTAGAAAATCCCCTCTTCACCTCCCTAGATAAGACCAAGGTCGTTTCTTTCGTAGGAAAGGTGATGGCCTCAGTTTTAAGGTGGACGCAAGAAGCATTGTTTATTGAAAAGTGTCACACCATCAATGGCGAGTATGATGCGAACTTTCTGGGGTTGTTATGAAAGGCCATCATGACCAAACGCCCAGGAAAATTGATGAAAGGAGTCTTGTATCATCAGGACAACACTCCAGCACACAAGTTCTTGGTTTCAATGGCTGCTTCGTGTGACTGTGTCTTTGAACTGTTTGAACAGCCTCCCTGTTTTCCGGATTCGGCCCATATGACTATCATCTGTTCCCCAACATGAAAAAAAACATTTGGCTAGGAACAAGTATCGCAATGATGATGACAGCATATCTGCTGTTGTTGTTGCTTCCAGTTATTTTTGAAGTTTTGAACACTCAGATGTCAGTTTACCTGAAAAGAAACAACGCAGTTATTAATTAACGGAGGTGAAATTCATGCATACGATTTCACAAATCTAGCATCACTTCGTCATAGTCACCTGTGAACTGTTCAGCCCACACTCGTATTATATCAAATATTTTTTCTATGCTTAGTGTGGGTTTCAACACGTTGGGGACATGGTCCTTTAGAATTTGAGTAAAATTACCACTGCTTTTGTTAAAATATGGAAATATTGAAAATACCAAATGGTAATTTTCTACTTGAACAACTGACATTAATGGATGTGTTTTAGGAAAAAAGAGAAAAGAAATCCTTAAATAAAAATTTGAACATCGCATTTAAGAATAAAGGCGTTTCTGCGAGTTTTTCTGTGATGATTAATATAAATGCTAAGAATAACACCTTACCAGAATTTCACATGATTGAAAAATGCCTAAACTCTATTCGATGATTGTAAACTATCGATTTCTAATTTTGCCACAAGGTCAGCAATTTCGTGGAGACGGGGGAGTCGATTACATCGATTCCAATGCTCAAATGGCACTTATTTCATCGACCCTGAAAGGACGAAAGGCAAAGTCGACCACGGAGGAATTTGGACTCAAAACGTAAAGACAGGCGAAATGCCGCTAAGAAATGCATCTTGTCCGGAGTGCTAACGATTCTGCCACCTCGTCCCAATCGGCGATTGTAAAATATCAGCAGTATTTATCTCTTTAACAGATGATAAAATATCACAATGTTTAGTTGTAATTAACTGATAAGACACGGTGAATAAATATTCACCAATATTGGTGTTTGTTAAAGCGGCGAGCTGGCAGAATCGTTAGCACACCAGGCGAAATGTATTTCGTCTGCCACTACGTTCTGAGTTCAAATTCCGCCGAGATCGACTTTACCTTTCATCCTTTCGGGGTCGATAAATTAAGTGCCAGTTATGCACTGGGGTCAATGTAATTGACTTTACGCCTTTGTCTGTCCTTGTTTATCCCCTCTACGTTTATCCCACTGTGGGCAGTATAAGTTGTTGAAATAATAGCAAACAAGATGGGTTTGCTTTTTCGATGAAGTTAATTTGATAATCATGACATCATTATAGAAACATTTCAAAGTAAATTCTTTATTATAATCATAAGATCGTACATAGAATTGGACATAACAGGACAGACAATTACAAAAAGGTTATGTGAGTAAATCCAATTTCTCTATTTAGAGCATAAAACAGGATTAAATAAAATTTCTATGACGTCGTAATGACGCCAATTTCTATGACGTCATAAAGGAGTGTTTCTCTGTGTAAATTCAAACCATTAAAAAATATTGAAATAATTTTCCAAGGAATGTTCAAAATATGTTTTGAACATTTCAAGAGGATTTGAAAACAAGGTCGTGCTTTCAAGGGATTAAACTCTGCAAGCTATAATTCAATAAAGGTTCATATTCAATTCTCAAACGTTTAAATATTATTTTATTGTTTTATTGTTTTATCTTCAAATTTTGATCATACGTAGATATGCAACTTCAACCAGGCATAATTGTAAATGATGTAATGCAAATGATGTTAGGCTTTATGAAAAAAACATATATTTGAGTACAAAATAGCTAGATAACTATTATAGATATCAAGACTTTACAACAAGTGTTTGAAGAAAATACGTACACGCACTTACGTATGTGTGTGTGTGTGTGTGTATTTACGTGTGCTTGCCTGTCTGTGTACATAGGATCTTTAGACTCTTACCACAGCACTGCTGTTTACGTAAGATACCTGTGGCGTTTGTTCACTTTAAACGACAATAGAACGTTTACTTTGCCATTATATGATGACATCTCACCGTAATATGTTCATAGAAATATGGTCCTTCCTGAAACTAACTCATCCTACAACCTATATAAACATATTTGGACGTATTAGTCAAACATCTCTCGAGCACTTAACTCCTGTCTTATCTTTCATTCAACACGCGACATGCATTATTAAATATTGTCTTTTCCTCAAGTTTTCTGGACATTTTATCTCCTCCTCCTCCTCTTCCTTCTTCTTTTTTTTCTCCTTCACCCCTTCTTCTTCTTCTTCTTCTTCTTCTTCTTCTTCTTCTTCTTCTTCTTCTTCTTTACTCCGTCCTTCTTCCTTTTCTTCTTCTCCTTTTTCTTCTTCTCCCCCCCCCGGCTCCGTTCATTCTCCTTTTCCTTCTTCTCCGCCTCCTTCTTCCTCTTCGCTTCCTCCTTTTCCTTCCCTTCCTCTCCTGCCTCCTTATATTTCTGCTCTTCCTTTCCCCCTCCTCTTCCTCCATCTTTTCCTACTTCTTCCTTTCTCCTCCTCCTACTGCTCCTCCGTGTCCTCTTGGTATTTAAACGACACACCAATAACAAGCAACAAACAGAAATAAAAACACAAGAACCAAAATCTGCCAATCTAAGAATCTAAGAGACATGAAATCTTAGTGGTGGGGGTCATCCAGTTGATTACTTTGACTCTTATTTGACTGGTACTTAATTCATAGACCCCTAAACAACGAAAGGAAAGTCGACCTCGGCGGAACTTAAACTCAGAACGTAATGACGGACGAAATGTCGCTAAGTATTTTGTCCGGAGTGCCAACGATTCTGCTAGGTCACCTCCTTATTTACAGATATAGTAGTCGTCTGAAGGCGGCGAGCTGGCAGAAACGTTAGCATGCCGGGCGAAGTGCTTAGCGGTATTTCGTCTGTCTTTACGTTCTGAGTTCAAATTCCGCCGAGGTCGACTTTGCCTTTCATCACCAATCGAACGCAGAACGCTTCGTTTTAACTATAAAGTTTATGGACTAAAGAAAAGGAAGATAATATCTTCAAAAGGATTTCAAAGAGGCTTGAATTTCTTTGTTTTAAAACAGAGGAAACCAATTGTGGAATCACAATTTAATTAATAGAAATTGTTTTAAGAATAATAAAGGCTAGCAATAAAAGAAAGCGGAGAGAATACCAGGGTAGATTTTTCAAAGAAACTAGAATTTATCTCAGTTTTAAAATGAGACAAAAATCTATCTGGTGAATAAGTTGTGGAATAGAGAAAGCTTTTGGCATATAAAGGATAAGAAGAAAGGAAAACAGAAGCATTGAGAAAATAATTTCAAAGGGACTTGGATATTTTCTGTTAAAATTGACGAAGAATCTATCTGGTAAAGAATTACCAATTGAGCATTAGGAAAAGCTTTTGAAGTATAAAGGCTAAGAAAGAAACAAAACGGAAAGAATATCAGTAACAAATTTCAAAGAGACTTGAAATTAACCTTAGTTCTAAAACTGAAGAAGAATTCATTTCAGAAACACATAAGAATTTTGATGAATCGGAAAATATTAACTAGCTGAAAGAAAAGTCAGCAATTATGTGGCAAGAATAGAGTTTTCTTAAGTAAATGGATCTTTGTTCCTAAGCAAGAGGGAAAATAAGCTTTGGCAAGAGACAACAGATTATGTTGCAGAAATTAACATGAGAAAAGAAGAGAATCAGGTTATTTTCCAGAAAAGGAACTTCAAAATAATCCTGAAATAAGATCAATGAGTTCAAGAGCAAAATCCCATGATTCTCAACAATTTGGTATCAGCTAATTCTATCACAAAACTTGAATGTTACAAGCGGTTTTTCAAACTTAGCTGAAGACGGGCCAAACAAAATTTACTTATCACCAAGTATCAATGGAACAAACGCCCACATAAACACAATCCACCAAGACAAGATCAGAATCTTTGGAACAAGGCTAACTAGCCTCACAGATGAAGAAAACAAATTATTTGGCAAATAACCATAGCTGTCTCTCACATGACTGAATGGTTGCAGTCATGTACAAAACTGCTGTTTAAGCCAGTGTTCAGATTACAGACATGTGACTGCAACTTTTGAACGATCCTTTGCCATGAGATTCTAATAACTATACAATTAACAAAATACCGGCTTACAAAATGGTTGTCAATAGTCAGTACCACTCTAGGAACAGGGAAGAGAAATCTGCGCATGAATTTTTAATTGAGGTACTTGACACAAGTTTCCAAGATCTCAAAGGGTACGATTTTATAGAAGTTTGCATTCTGCCAAACCAACGAAGGAGAGACATTGGGTCTCGGAAGTTTTTTTTAGAGGGGAGGCACGTGGCTTTGTGGTTAGAGGTGCTGCACTCATGATCGTTAGATTGTGGTTTCGATTCCTCGACCAGACTGTTCATTTCACGTTATTCCAGTTCATTCAGCTCGGAAAAATGAGTAATCCTGCGACGGACTGACCCCCAGTCCATTGGGGAATATATACGCCACAGAGAAGTGTCCTTATTAATCTATATGACTTCGGAAGGGATTTTATCTCTTTTACGGATTTTGTAGAAATATATTCGTTAATTTTTATAAGAAACCTAATAATACCACAGGAGTAATGCTCATACATCATTACAAATATATATATATATATATA
>NC_068999.1:5821192-5821854 GCF_001194135.2 Octopus bimaculoides | reverse complement strand
ATATGCGTGTGCGGATGGGTGTGTTTGTATAATCATATAAACATACATATTTGCATATATTTAAACACATATATGAATATAGTTTCCCGGTACAGAAACGCATACGTCTGTGTAGCTATGCACGTACATACCAGTGTTTGTGTGTGTGTGTGTGTTTGTGTGCATGTGATTATGTATGTATATATGTATCTGTGTATGTATAGTGAATGATATAGTTGTATTCTTATAAAGTGAAACCTTAAATCTCAAAACATTTGCCTTCATTTACTGCCATTTTACAGTCGGTTGTTATTGATTTTCTTGTTTTGTTAATGAATCTTCTTTTACTTCTACACTTTTCGCAGCGTTTTGTTTGCCTCGAATCTTTAAATTGATAACTGTAAAGAAAACGTAAACGTATACACACACACAGATATACATACGTATATGCATTCATATACATATACATACATACATATATATATATATATATCACAAATGATAGAGACGGATATACAAGAAACTTTATTGCTCACTACGATCGTTTCGACCGATTCTGCACCCATTGCTCGTGGGTGGAATACTGTGAAACTGATTGTGGTGCATCCCTCGTTACAGACGCATCGACTCAGATGATTTCATAAGGGACATCTCGTTAAACATAGTCTGTTCCGCTCGGTTTA
>NC_068999.1:5819856-5821171 GCF_001194135.2 Octopus bimaculoides | reverse complement strand
ATATATATATATATATATATATATATACATGTATATATGTGTATATATATATATATATATACATATATAAGCATACATATATCTATATATATATATACACATACATACATACATACATACATACATATATATATATATATATCACAAATGATAGAGACGGATATACAAGAAACTTTATTGCTCACTACGATCGTTTCGACCGATTCTGCACCCATTGCTCGTGGGTGGAATACTGTGAAACTGATTGTGGTGCATCCCTCGTTACAGACGCATCGACTCAGATGATTTCATAAGGGACATCTCGTTAAACATAGTCTGTTCCGCTCGGTTTAATACACCATGTTATTTTGTTAGTAATAGTGTGTATAAGACGTTAGGCTTGTGTGTGTGTGTGTGTGTGTGTGTGTGTGTGTGTGTGTGTGTGTGTGTGTGTGTGTGTGTGTGTGTGTGTGTGTCTACACATATCACTTCTGTTCTGGTATGCTTCCTCAGTGATATATCTGGAGTAACCATGGTGTCTCGGGTTTTTCAGCGCTAGACTCTCCGTCTTGCCCTGTTGCCTCCGCAAGAATTTCTTAAATTCCAATTTACATTCCGGTAGCAGGAAACCCGGTGTATCGGAAGCGACCACCAATTGGTCTTTCCGCTGCTTTAATGGCGGAATTTATGGCCCTCCTCATTACCTCACCTGTAACTCCAACGCCATACAATGACCCTTAGATATTTTAGGGAGTCGTTCTGAAGCAATCAAGATATTCGGCGTTCTTTGTGCATTTTAAAACCCGATGAAGACCATATATCTTTAAATCTCGCAACAATCGATTTCTTCTCAAAGTAGACAGTAAAAACTTTGGAGGATTCTACGTCAGCACAGAAAGAGGGCACTTATATTTGTCAACCCCAAAATGATGAAATTATAAACGACATGCGCTGGATTCGAACGTATTGCTCATACATCTCGAAAGAGCTGCGACATGTCGTCTATCAAACTTTCTAATGATTCTGCTTATTACTCACCAGTGATACACACGCGTGCCCTGATATACGCACACACATACATACACACACGCATACATACACACGCTCATGATCTTAATGCTTGCACATCTCACCTACAGGTGTAATAATATGTCACAAAACAATTGTAGTAATTCGGAAGAAGGAATGACGTTAATTCCATTTTCTGTCATTTATCTATTTGTATAATCTCTATGGATACGATAACATTAGGTAGCCAGCAACAGTGGATGCGCTTAACAGAGTAGTCTACAAGGATTTTACCCGAATCTTAACTATATATATATATATATATATA
>NC_068999.1:5815314-5819393 GCF_001194135.2 Octopus bimaculoides | reverse complement strand
ATATATATATATATATATATACACATATATATATACACGCTCTATATGTAATTAGCTAAACGTCATAAATTTGGCTCTTCTTAGTCTTAAGAAACACATACATATATACACACATTCTTACACACACACACATATGTATATACGGGTGTATAAGTGTGTTTCTGTCTGTCGTCTTTATTAAATTGTTTGACATGTATATTTATTGATGTTCAACAAACAACTCACCAATAACTTCTCTCCAGTAAGCAAGAACATAAATAAGCATTAATAAGTAAGAATGTCTTAAATACATCTCCTGCAGTCTATCGTATTGTTATATAAAAATAATCTTTCTTCCCAATTTAATTTTAAAGCCCTCTTCTATGTTATTCGTCTGTAGCATACATCATTGGCGTGGTCACGTCAATGACTGCCGGATTTAGCCATGTAATTGTTATTTATAGATGTGTATTTGGACATAGTTATTTATCTTTTGTATATTTATGTAACACGGATAATTCATATGATTTACATATGATAAATATAATATATAATGCTTAAATTATTATTTAACTATAGTAGGTAGGTAGATAGATAGATAGATCGATAGATAAATAGATAGATAGATAAATAGATATATATATATATATAGATAGATAGATAGATAGATAGATAGATAGATAGATAGATAGATAGATAGATAGATAGATAGATGACGCATATTTAGCCCTTATAATTTCCGGCAGATCCGAGCGTTAATATAGTAAACGCTATTGTATTTCTTCACAGAACAACTTCTTTACGACAAATATGTCCTGATAAAGCACTTCTGATAAACCACTTCTTTAGCACGAAGGACTTTGGAGCACCCAGTGTTTCGATATTTCGGTGCCCCATCAGTCAGAGGTACACTGGACTGATGCATGTATCACAAGCCAAAGCTCTAATTGTTAACTTCAGTGAACAACCAGTTTAGTGTACATTATTTACAATGGACAGATAGGTGTCCTCACGTTGTTTGCTGTTACCATAACGTTTCGAATGTACTCTCCAGCCTTCATCGTGTGTTCTGGTGGAATTTCGAACCCAACCCTTTATTTGATTGGTCTCATTCCTAGGGTATGTTACTGATTTTATCTTTCTGTTGATATTATTTTTCAAGTCTTAGAATCCGAGGGTTAATAGCCTGCGCTCTTATCCACTACGCAATTATAAAGTGAATTATAAACCTTATATTTTTTTATCCTTCCTTAATACCGGTTCCCATATGCTATTCATATCTGCACTCGGTCTACTTAGGAGTGAGACATACCAGCCACTGCGGGACGAGATAGGAAAGTTATGGGGCCTCAGGAAAGTAATGGTGATACAGGTGGTGATTGGAGCATTAGGAGCAGTTTCCAAGGGCTTTGAAAAAGAATATTGGAGCTGCTGTCAGGCTCGAAGTGATCCAGAAGACAGCATTATTGGGTACAGATCGCATTCTAAGGAACGTATTGTCTCTTTGAGTCACAGGAGAAGAAAGCACTACTTGAAACTTTTAGTGATTTGTTATTGCCTGCTTTCAAGTAAAGCACAACAGCAAATAGAACAGCGAGAATCAATAATAATAATAATAATAATGATAATAATAATAATAAATTTTAATAACAACAATAACGACAACGATTTTAACAATATCAATACCAAAAACAAAAACTAAAGTACTAATAGCAATAATAATTGCCACGATAATAAGAGAAATGTTATTAAATTCCTTTGCCAAATGGAAACTGCTGTGATTTCTATTGGAAAAAAAAAATGAGGATGAAAAAAACGTAATCTTGGAAATTAAAATAATTCTCATAAATAATCACATTTTTGATTTTACGCAGAGATTATGGCTGCCATATGCATTTTTTTTATTTAACCTTTTAACACCAAACTATATTCTTATTGGAATTTTCAAACGAAATATTTCCGTTGTAGAATCATGTAGAGAAGTCAATTTTTAGGCTATTTTTATGCGCAAATAAACCAGTATTTTTTTAATAGAGAAACATGTACTTTCAGATAATTCTGACTAGAGTTATAATAAAAAAGATGTCCACGCTGAAGGAAACTATGAAATACCGCTAATCATTTTGTCCGACGTAATAACGATTCTACCAATTCACCGTCTCATGTGTCGCCCTCTAATAATGGCTTCAGTTTTAGATGTCCAATATTTGGCCAGTGCTTCATTCTATTGACCCTGAATTTGATAAAAGGTAACTTTGGCCCCTGTGGCATTTCATTTTGGAATGTAAGAGCGTCGTAAAGAAATTCAACCGAAAAGTATTTTTTCCAACGCTCCACCGAGTCTGTCAATCCATCGCCTTTTCTAAATTTCTAGCATGGGTATAAGGAGAAAAATTGGGGAGGGAAAATAATCGATTATGTCGCCCCCAGAGCATGACTGGTCCATCGCAAAGTCCAGTTCTTGATGGCTGGTGTTCATGAATAACACTGAGAACTTATGCCAGTAGAGTGCGAATTCCTGATAGGGCCTTTTATGTTAAACAGTTTAAAGGATAGAGGAAGTATTAATATGGACTACCACTTCCCAGGGGTAAACATGGGTTTGCGTATAGAAAACACCTCTACGTAGAAAAAAGCATATTTATAGACGATGACTATTCAAAACCAACACGAAACAACAAGAAAAGTCGTCGATGGCCTTGTATACATCATAGAGAACGAAGGACATATGTAAGGGCATGGTAAGTGTCCGGTCAGTTTCCATGGCGTAAAGTGACCAAGATCAGAACATTCACCCTGATAACTGCGTGGACTGGAACAACGTAGAAGGAAGTATTTTGATCGAGAACAAAGCGCACTGCTCGGTCCGAAAATCGAAACCATGATCCTACATGCATCACCCTAAACCACTAGGCTACGCTCCTTCCCTTGTAAGTACAAGAACGCTGGTTTATTTTCCTGAGCCCGAATGAGTGAAAGGTAAAATCAAACACGACGGAATTTGAATACAGAAAGCAACTAATTACCATAAAGCATTTCGTCAGTCACTCAACCGATTTTGTCATCCGCCGCCACATTTATTAATTGTGATAATAAAAACGAAAATAATGATAGCAATGGAAATTTGTCGATGGCAATCTACGCTACAGATTCATATCGTCGCTATTTAAGTTGCTACATTCGCTTCATTTTATCTTCTCCTACCAACGTTCTCCATTCTCATCCAGCGATTTTTCTTTTTCTTTTCTGGATATATTTATTTAATTTATTGAATTATTTTCATTAATTGAGCCATTTATGTCTGCAGCCAATGCAAATGTACTTGAAATTAACTGTTATCGAAGTAGAAATATAAAAACAAAATGAACAAGTAAATTGAGTAAAACAGATCAGTTGTAGTGTCAAGAGCTTATAAAATTTCATTTTTTTTCCTCAGAAATTTCGATCACTTTTCATGGCTGATGAAAAGATAGCAATCAGCCATTTTGTTTTTTATAATATTACGCAAATTTTCATGAAATTATGTTACAAGAGATCAGAGATATCTTCTGGGAGTATTTTTTTCTCTTTTTTTTTTTGCATAATTATTATGGCAGAGTGTCAGAAAAAACATTTGCCATACAGTATATTGTTACGTACCACTACAATGTGGGTTCAAATCAAGCGCAAGGGTGATTAAATCGATTTCACCATCAAATATAATTTATGGTGATGTAGAAGTAGATAACCTATTCAGTATTAGAAAATAAGAGAGAAAGACTCGTGTTATGTGGTCTGGCTCTCGGTGATCTGAACTCAAAACCTGCCGTGATTAATACTGCCTTTTATCTTCTTGGATCTATATAAAAAAAAATGTTCTATATTTAATACCCCATCTAGAAATTTTTTCAGAAAATTGAAGGGTAACGATACATATTAACATACATTGAATATGTATTTAACAAAAAACCATAATAATATTATAAAATTTATTGTCATAATGAATTATTTAGCCACATGAGTGCCTTTTGGACAGGTAACTTTAAAAAATCTGTCAATTTCTTGATAGTAGCAGGGTGTGTATGTATGTGTGTGTGTGTGTGTGTGTGTGTGTGTGTGTG
>NC_068999.1:5807579-5808580 GCF_001194135.2 Octopus bimaculoides | reverse complement strand
CACCAAGCTTCTAAGTCGGATAAACTAAATTTCTATTTATATTTGTTTTTTGTTGTCGTTTTGTTCAATTTACTATTATTATTATTATTATTATTATTATTATTATTATCATTATTATTATTATTATTATTATTATTATTATTATTATTATTATTATTGTTATTATTATTATTATTATTATTATCATTTTGGTTTTCTTTTTTGTATTTACTATTGTTTTATTTTGGCATTCTTTTGGCTTCCTTATTTTTTGCTTTTGTTTCTGTTTTTGTTTCGTTGTTTTAATTTCTTCCTTTTAATCGTTTCGAGTTTAACTATGTCGAAGTCAAACAGCTAATACTTTCGAGTTTTTGCGCAGGGTCAGCAATATTTTAGCGGGAAACAAGTCGCTACATCGACAGTTTTATTTGACAGATATGTTTTAGGGGATCAGACGATAGCATCAAATACGGTTCTTAGATAGGAACACTATTTTATTGATCTCGAAAGGATGAAAGAAATTGTTAGCCTCAACGGGATTTTAAACCGGAAGTTAGAATAAATACCGTAAAGCATGCTTCCGATGCACTAATGATTCTGCTAATCCACCCCCTGTCCCAGTAATAATAATAATAATAATAATAATAATAATAATAATAATAATAATAATAAAGACTTCAGACAAAAATCTTTGCCTCCTCATTGATATGACTGTCCCAATCGATATAAACGTATCTGTCAAGACCTACCAAAAACTGAGCAAGTATAAAGATCATGAAATAGAAATTAGCAAAATGCGGAACTTGAAGACTAAACCAATACCTTTTGTCATAGAACACAACGCGCCGCCAGGAATTGAACTCACGACTTTACGATCATGAGCCGAATGCCCTGACCACTAAGCCACGCGCCCTCACTGTATATTGTATATATACATATATATATTTAGATATAGTATGTGCATACATATAGAGGGAAAGACAGACAAACAGAATGAGGGAAAAGACGTATAAATACATTAT
>NC_068999.1:5805518-5807243 GCF_001194135.2 Octopus bimaculoides | reverse complement strand
GTGTATATGCAAATGAGCATATTTATTTAATATCTAGCATACAAATACGTATATCTATACATACGCATACCCAATACACATTCACTAACATTCAAACGCATATTCAGAAATGTACAAAGAACTGCGGAGCATTACCATTTCAGGAATTCATCAAAGAAGAGGACAGTAACTAGTAACTGCAGTTATCTAACGCCCAAATCAATCGATAGATCGATATTTGCATTGACATGTATCATCATGGATGCGCAGAATCTATGATCCTACAAGAAGAATGGTTCTAATAATAGGTTCTGGTTCGCACCGAAGAATAAATAAACTGTTGGTATAAGAACTATGGAATCAAATATTCGGTACCCATTCTGAAGAATACACATACTTTTTCGATTAGTGTATTGCTGGGAAATAAGTCTATAACAGTCTTGATCAAACAAAAGTTCTGGTTATGATGGTGCATGGGCGGGGGCGGGGTTGTGCTGTTGGTTTCGTGGTTTTCTTTTTTTTTTAATTCAAGCAAGCATTTCTCTGTGACTAAGAATCTTACTTTGTAACCATGTGTTTTCAGGTTCAGTCCCACCGAGTGACACCTTAGACAAGTGTATTCTACTTTGGCCTTAATCCGGGGCCACCAGTACCTCGTAAGTGATTTTGGTAGACGGAAACTCTGTAGAAGCCCAACCTGTTTGTGTGTGTACCTATATATATGTGTCCATCTGTGTATGTAAATGTGTGTACGTATAAGTGTGTACGTATATGTGCGTTTGTGTGTTTATGCACCACCCCCGCTCACCCACCTCGATGACCTAGAGGTTCGGACAAAGAGACCGACCGAATGAATAAGTATTAAACTTCTAAAAAATTAAGTCCTGGACCCGATTTGTTCGACGGACCTATTCAAGGCGGTGCTCCAGCTTGGTCGCTGTCATGCTGGGGCATGACTGCCACATAACTGAAATAATAAAAGATAAAGGAAACATACTGTTAGATGCAAAATTATTGCACAATCTTTGGGATTTTGGTTTTAGGAAGAATTCTATGATATTAGATAAAATACATATCGTTGCTATTATGCCAAAGTGTCGTAAGTCCAAATCGATGCTTTTTCAGAAAATGAAAACTAGTTTCGCCATTCCATTTCTTTTTACATTAACAACAGTTTCAGCTTAACAATAATATTTTGTTGGGTTCATAAAAGCGTAACTCCATGCATGTATGATATTTTTCAATCAGAGATATTTTGCAAAACTGTCGTATGTGGGACTTACTACTCTTTTGGAAAATGCTAAACCATTGTACGACAGAAATAATAAATTTCTAAATCTTTCAGAGAGATTTATGCAGTAGCAGTACGATAAAGTGATAGTACGTTGTTAACTTGATGTGACAGTCCAACGAAAGGGAAGAATGCTACTGTTATTTAGCCCTAGGAAACACCCTTTCCTGTTGGACTTGACACATTTCAAGTCCAACAGGAAACACACACAATATGTAAATATATATACACACACACATTATGTAAACAAGTAGGTAAGTATGCATGTATGTATGCATGTATGCATGTATAATGTATGTATGTATGTATGTATTATGTATGTATGTATGTCATTATCCAGTTTTCTTTCAAGATTTCTTGCCAATATAGAAAGAGCCGGTTTCTAACCTAGATTCAAAGCTCCATCATTGGAATTTCAACACCAGCAACAAGATATTTTTGTATATATATATATA
>NC_068999.1:5804474-5805484 GCF_001194135.2 Octopus bimaculoides | reverse complement strand
TTTACGTTCAGATATGTATGTTTTGATTTATGTGTGGATTCTCATCCATATACTTGCATATCTAGACATGCTCATATATACTTATGTATATATGTATATATATGTATGTATGTATTTTGGTGCATCAACGTTATCCGACAGTGAGGATATAATTGTCTAATGAACTAAATTAGTTATTCAACTGAATCAGATTTTCCCGAATTAACGCACAAACACGCTACCATGTCGAAGATGGCTGAGCTCAGAAACTTTGAGAAGGGTCACTTAATCTTAACTATACAGTTTTCACACAGAACTTACTCTCAGAAAATTTTCAAATCTGACATATGCGTACACATTCTTACGCAAAGATCGAAACACATATATATCCACACATACATAGACACAAACACAAACACAGACGCATATATGCGTGGATGTATATATATATATACATACAAACATTCACACACATGTACAAATATACACATATACATATATACATTTTATGTGCAGAGATGCAGACACATATAAATATATTGACATAGAAACGAACCAAAACTAATTCATAGTTTAACGGCCTTAATTAATTATTAATACCAATCAGATAACAATAATAGATACATCGGCCTAATGCATAATTAATAAAGATTTCGGATTAATTACTTAATGAATTCACAGTTCAACTTATTAATCTTATGTATCAGAATATATCAATGTACGTATGTATGTATGTATGTATGTTTGTATGTATGTATGTATGTATGTATGTATGTGTGTGTATGTATGTATGCATGTATGTGTATTTGTGTATGTATGTATTTATGTATGGATGGATGTAAATATGAATGTATTTATGTATGTGTACCTTTCGCCTGCTAATAGAATCGATTAAACGAGAGGGAAATATCATTTAACGAATATTGGGGTTATACGTAAACTATTTCAGGTTTCATGCTCGGAGAGTCCAGCGTTCGGATGTACGTGTTTCTGTATTAGTGTGTGTGTGTGTGTGTGTGTGTGTGTGTGTG
>NC_068999.1:5801453-5804410 GCF_001194135.2 Octopus bimaculoides | reverse complement strand
AGTAGTAGTAGTAGTAGTAGTAGTAGTAGTAGTAGTAGTAGTAGTAGTAGTAACAGCAGCAGCAATAGTGGTAGTAGTAGTAGTAGTAGCAGCAGCAGCAGCAGCAGTAGTAGTAGTAGTAGTAGTAGTATAAGCAGCAGCAGAAACAGCAGCAGCATTTGTAGTGACGGCAGGATTCGGCGTTAGGGTCTGCAGTGGTATTAGTAGCTGTTGTAGTTGTAGTATCAAGGAAGTAACATAAGGGTTCATGATAAGCATGGTGGCAGTTGATGGTTGTAAACCAACCACTGGCCTAACTCCTGTCACCCACTAATTTTTTTTGTCTTTTGCATTTGAATTAGAATGGCTTCTTTTATGCGCAAATTTCCTACATTTTGCTCCTCGGCTAGGATGGCAGATGGATGAGTCAACCGAAATATGAGCAATTATTAAATATTAATATGCGCTTTACGTTATGAGAAATACCCTGAGATGTTTCTGTATCCGTTATCTTAGATCCCAATGTTTCAAGCAAACAAAAACATACTTAGTTTGTGTGTGTGTGTGTGTGTGTGTGTGTGTGTGTGTGTGTGTGTGTGTGTGTGTGTGTGTGTGTGTGTGTGTGTGTGTGTGTGTGTGTTTATAAACAAATACGAGCTGAAAAATTACCCAGAGTAATCAATGGCATGTATTTGAACAACATAAATACGAGTATATAATATACCATACAACATAAATTATTATTTATACACACATACTCACACGCACGCACACATACTCACACACATATATATTATATATGCATGTATATATACATACATATATATGTAGGTATGTACATATGTGCATGTATATATGCATATATGCACATATATATATATTATTTATATTATATATATGTGTGTGCGTATGTATACAGATATAAATATATACACACACAGGTGTATCTTTTACTCTTTTACCTGTTTCAATTACAATTATAAAATAATCGTTTTGTATTTATCAAATACCTTTTACACGTGTTGCCTTGACGAGCGTATCTATTGCGTAACAAATATGAAAAAAATTGATTTACATAATGGGTCACGTCACGAAACGCCTGTATTGAGTTAGAAATACTAAGACGGTAAACATTGAGATGTTTTCATTATCATAAAAGAGTAGAAAACTATTACATTTTATCATCATTAGGTCTGTTAATGAGTAGAGGCAACCCTACTTTACAGATATGAGGACAAACATTCAACATTGCTCCTTTAGGCCCTCTCGCTAGCGTTAACCTACAGCTCTAGCTTTACCTTAACCCTTAAAATGTGCGATAGTCGATTACATCGACCCCCAGTGTTCAATAGACGCTTATTTCATGGACCCCTGAGTTTATGAAAGGCATTGTCGACATCGGTGGAATTGAAGCTTAGATCATAAAGACAGACAAAAATGCCTTAAGCCCTCTTAATAAAACATATATTTTAATGAAATTTTTCAGAGATACCTTTTCGAAGTTCCAGATTATAATTTGAAGATTTTTCTTAACCTGCTTTTTATCAGGGACGAGGAGTTTATAAAAGTTCAATGATTCAACGGGGCGATATTCCATGTTATCATTTAAAATTCTATCTATATTATAATAGTAAGTTAAAGAAATATGCCCATGGAATTATTTTTCATCATTCCTTCCAATTTTATGATCTAATTCAATACTGATAATGAACCATGTGAATCAACAAAAGAGGTTTTATATCTTTATAATGTCCAACGATTATAAACAAGTTATTGAAAGGTAAAATGTAATAGAATTTTTTTTTTGCAATCTGAACCTCGGCAAAATACTTCGTTTATAATAATATTATATTGTTATATCATATCATATCATATTAATCATACGTTCAAACATTTATTGCTGCAATATTTCTGTAAAAATATGCATACAAAGATTGTGCAAAACAGATGCAAGCTACCCTCGGGAGAATGAAGAAGTCTTGGTAGTCATCTAAAGCTGGTAAACTCCATGCAACAGTGAAAAAGCGAGTTGGTAAAAATGTTAACGTGTCGGACAAAGTACTTCGCTGCATTTCTTCCGGCTTTTAGATTGTATTTGAGTAGTACCAGTAATTCAAAGAGGCCAGCCTTGTCAGATTCTGCGTCATGATGAATCTCCCTGAGAACTACGTTAAGAGTCGGCTTGTGCGCAGAATACTCAGCCACTTTCGCGCTAATTTTAGGAGCAGTTTGTTCTGTTGATCGGTTCAACTGGAACCCTCGCCGTCGTAACCGACGGAGGGCCTGTTATGTTTGCATTATACTGAGTTCTTTTAAGTATTATATAAAACTGGTTGTTGTCAATCAATTAGATATGTATAGGATACTCATACACCTGATATATCTCATTAAGGTAACATTTTGTGTTTAGTTGAAAATCTGCAGCTGTTTCATTAGAATCTCCGTTCTCTAAATATAACCAACAAAACAGTTTCTATGAAAGCAACACATTCCTTTGTTGTCAAACCAGAAAAATTGTCTCCAACGCCATCCTTTCTTACAAGCCCCTGCTTAAATATACACTTTATCTCCTACATCCTTCCTTATTGTTATAAAACCACTTCTTATTCCCTGCGAAATCATTTAAGAAGCATCATCTCTACATATATTTTGCTTTCCATACCAGATGATACCTCACCTTTAAAACAGAAAAATACTATATATATATATATAAGTCTTAGAAAACCTAAATTAGTATCAGTCTCATGCAGGCTAGAAAACCGAAACTTCGAAGTCACTATCAACGGTTTCCTTGCAAAAATAACTGGATACGGTAAACTACTGAAATGTAGTATTATCTTTCACTATATTTATATATAAAATTACATCATAAAATGTGTTAATATCTTCATCTTTCTGTCTCCATATATATGTGTGTGAGTATGTATGCACACACACACATATATATATATATATATATATATATATATATATATATA
>NC_068999.1:5796214-5797715 GCF_001194135.2 Octopus bimaculoides | reverse complement strand
TATATATATACACATATATATGATGGTCTTGGAAGTGGTGTTGATGTTGGCTGGTACGATTTGTGGTTTGCTGGTATGCCAAGAGAGATTCAACTCTGTTTCTCATATTTTTTAAGTACAGCTGCCTTTGTTCTTCACTCATGTGTTCTCGATTCTGTTGATCTCAGTCTCTCTTATTTTGAAAATACTCTTCTCCTTGATCCTGGCTCAATTCTTCTACCCTTTGTTGATTTCTCTCCCTCTTATGCCGTAGGATACTGCTCCCTCTCCTCTTGGCTTATTTCGTTTCTTCTCTGGCGGTGAGGTGGCAGAAACCTTAGCACACCGGGTGAAATGCTTAGCGGTATTTCGTCTGTCTTTACTTTCTGAGTTCAAAGTCCGCCGAGACAAATTTGCCTTACATCCTTTAGGAGGTCGATAAATTAAGTACCAGTTCCGATAAATTAAGCACCAGTCGATCCTATCGACTGGTCCTCTTCCCCAAAATGTTGGGCCTTGTGCCTAGAGTAGAAAAGAATAAGAGTAAAAAGGTTCGAATTTTAGCACAACTTCTGTAATTTTGGGGATGTGGGGTCAGTCGGTTACATCGACTTTACTATGTACTTGATGCTTATTTTTAAAGAAAAGTTGTTCTCGGTGGTATTTTAACTCAAGAATACCGTTAAGTATTTTCTTCGACTCACTAAAGATGCTGCCAGCAAAGTCGACCTCGGCTGAATTTGAACTCAGAACGTAAAGAGGGACGATCACAGTAATAATAATAATATGATACATTGCAATTATACCCAGCGCCCTAGGGCAAATAATGGTTTACAAGTGTTTAGATATAATTGAATGTTTGGAGGGTGAAAGTGGGAATGAAGTACAGAAATGCATTTCTATAATACAGCACAACACGAACGTTCAATTTAATTTGATTTGGGTTTTCTCAGGCTGTGGGCCGTACTTGTCAACACGATCTTTTGGCTTTCTGTGAGATATGGTTCTCCTGGGATGTTATATAGATATTTCTGAAATCCCTTTTTTTCTGTCATACCTGCAATAACAGAGAAACCTTTGATTTAAGATGTTATATCTCTTGCGTCATTATTATTACTATTTATTATTATTATTATTATTATTATCAATATTATAACTATTATAGTTATATGCTAATTTAATTAGCAGAAATTTGAACAATAATAATAATAATAATAATAATAATAATAATAATAATAATAATAATAATAATAATAATAAGGTCTACAATTGTGAGATAAAGATACAAATAACTATACGGCGAAGGTTGAAGTGGTGGGTGTAATTCCGCTGGCCATATCGATGCGTTAAAAAAAATATTGATATATATTGATAATGGCAAACGGCAAATAGATATAAAATAGTATCTCTTCATATCAGGAGGGTAAAAATAATATGACATATGCTGGTATGAATGGGCCAAATGGTGAGAGTGTTAGAGGGAGAGAGAGAGAGAGAGAGAGAGAGAGAGAGAGAGAGAGAG
>NC_068999.1:5795033-5796204 GCF_001194135.2 Octopus bimaculoides | reverse complement strand
AGAGAGAGAGAGAGAGAGAGAGAGAGAGAGAGAGAGAGAAAGAGTTGGAGAAGGTAAGGTAGGGAGAGAGTGAATGGTTTAAATGTCAAAAGGTTAAAGAAATAAACGATATATGCTAAAAATGCCGGGTGGCATTTGCAGAGGGAAGAAGTTAAAATAGTACAATGGAAAAAGGAAAGAATGAAACGAACGAAGAGAGAATAGAGGGGGGGGGGACAAAAAAAAAGTAAAAATGGGGGATAAGTAGTAGTAGTAGTGGTAGTAGTAGTATCCGGAGGGGGAGTAGAAGGTGAATGTGGAGGAGGAAGGTGAAAGGAAATAGGTGGCGATGGTGGCGGTGACGATGATCGTATTGGTGGTAGTGGTGGTGGTGGTGGTAGTAGTAGTAGTAGTAGTAGTAGTAGTGATTGTGTTTGCAGTGATGGTGGTACTAAGAAGAAAAAGAAGAGAAAGAAATGGAGGGGATTGGAGTGGGAGAGGAGGATAGGGGAGGACAAGAAGGGGAGGACGAGAAGGGGAGGACGAGAAGGGGAGGACGAGAAGGGGAGGACGAGAAGGGGAGGACGAGAAGGGGAGGACGAGAGAAAAAGGGATGGCGAGGCAGGGAAGGAAGGGGTAGAGAGGAGGAGGAGGAGGGACACTAAGGCAGCAAATTAGAATTCAGCCCCTTCACACCTCGTTCTGTCCACTCCGTTTCCCCTCTCTTACATTTCATGGTTTTCTCTTCATTCTCACCTTCCCTCCTCTTTCACTTCACTCTGTCCCTTTTCTTTTTTTCTCGTCCCTCCCTAATTCTTCTATCCCCCTGCCTCTACATCTTTCCTCTCTCCCCACGTGACCGGTATTCGGCCAAGCCTGACATTTCTTTCTTGGTTCGACTACCATCCGTGCAACATCGATATTCCTCCATATGTCTGTCATCTCCTAAGTCCCTGCCGTAAGGCTTCACTTCCACACACGCCAGCTTAATTTAATTCACCCTTTGTCGAAAGATACCTGTTGTTATGTCCTGTTATTTGCAATTGTATTTGTGCACCATTTCACCGTCTTTTTCGTTCCTTGATTTCGTAAACATTCGTTGCTTTCTTCCAAAGAATCTTGTGCTCTTTGCTTAGTTTTTCCTTGGGGTTGGCCAGATTGGAGCAATCTCGAGTATAACCAGCCGAAATTA
>NC_068999.1:5793847-5795023 GCF_001194135.2 Octopus bimaculoides | reverse complement strand
CATATGTACACACACACAAACACACACACACACACATATATATATATATCTGTGTGTGTACGTGTGTGTGTGTGTGTGTGTGTGTGTGTTTATGACAGATGACGGTACCATAAGGTCGACAAGTTTTCTTTGGCGACTTTGTTTACAATGCTGATGAGATTCTTACGGAATTTCTGTGGGGTAACATCGTAGGCGGTTTCCTGATGCTTACACTGAAAAGAATTTTTGCTTGTTTGTTATTTTTTTTCTATTTTGTTTTAAAATTGATCATCTTGTTACTGCCAATTACGAAAGATTAAGACAGAAAAAATCATCGTTTTCTTCATTAGGCTACTACTTTATTTATGAATCACGAGTGAATGAAGAGGAAGGGAACCATCAAGTGAATTTGAACCTCAAAAGGCACAACGCCTCGGAAAATACCACAAGGTAATTGATTCAATGTCCTTAAACGTTCTACTAAGCCGTCACCGTCATCAAAAAGTTAGACATTAAAATAAATATACCATCGCAAATTTAAAAACATTGCACTGTTCTAAAGAAAAAATAATAATAAAGCTAAAAAAGAACACAAAAGCATTAATATTCATATTGATGTGAATTATTATAATTATTGTTGTTGTTGTTGTTTTTATCGTTATTGTACTGTTGTTGCTGTTGTTGTTGTTGTTGTTGTTATTGGTGTTATCTCAACAGGAAGAATGTCGTATTTTTATTTATTTGTCTTTTGTTTTACAGTTTTGCCGTTTTATTTTTGTTTGATTGTTTGTTTGTTTTTTTGTTCTTCGTCTTTTTCTTCGACTTGAAAGCATTTTTATGTTCCAATATATTTAGTTTGTGTGGCTTCGAATAAATAACAATATGGATGATAAAAATAATAATAATAATAATAATAATAATAATAATAATAATAATAATAATAACAGTAGCAACAACAATAAAGATGATGATATGGATAATAAAAATGATAATAATAATAATAATAATAATAATAATAATAATAATAATAATAATAATAATAATAATAATAGCAGCAGAGCCCACTTTAAAGTAATGTTGCATTTTCTGCAACGTGCACCTACACTTCGCAGTTGCACAATTAATGGCATGTACACCTGACAGTAAATACTAATGCAATGACCACGATGAACGGCGATGCAACCAGCGCCGCCATTA
>NC_068999.1:5791425-5793632 GCF_001194135.2 Octopus bimaculoides | reverse complement strand
TTACCATTTCCACGGGCGCTGCCGCCGCCACCGCCACTGGGATCGCCTACACTAAAAACCAAAGCCACTTCCATCACGTGGACTATCACCAACATCGGCACCGCCACCACCACCACTGCTACCACCTACACGGTATCAGTACTTGAATTACCACCACTACCACCACCGCAACAACAACAACAACAACAACAACACCAATTCTAGCCACCAGTGCTGTTATCTCCTGGACAAGCGTGGCTATATAATAAACAATCCTATAACCACCACCAACACACCGCTGCCACCGCCACCACCACCACCAACATCATCATCATCATCACTACCATCAACATCACACCACCGCAACACCACTACCACCACTACCATTACCGTCACGTACACTACTTTGTTTACCTGCCGCTACCATCTCCACTACCACCACCACTACCTCTAGCAAGACTCGCATCACTAGAGACAAGAGCTACAAACATCCCTTCCGTGACCACCTCCAAAACGATCACCACCACCGACGCTATATCTAGATACACAAACACTACGAGTATGACCAGAGGGTAACTGTCACTGGGAAATCGATCAACATGCTCGTCATTATCATCATCTTTACCATCATCATTATCTTCATCACCATCATTATCACTATCGGCATCATCATTGTCATCATCACCATCGTCATCATCACCATCATCATCATCATCAATCATCATCACTCATCATCAATCATCGGCATCGTCATCATCAATCAATCATCATCAATCAACTCAATCAATCAGCAATCACCATCAATCATCAATCATTAAGCATCAATCACCACCAATCATTGACCACCAACCACCATCAATCATCAATCATTAATCATCAGTCATCAATCACCAATCAATCATTAATCATCAATCATCATCGGCATCATCATTGTCATCATCACCATCGGCATCATCACAATCGTCATCACCATCGGCATCATCATTGTCATCACCATCGCCATCATCACCATCCCATCGTCATCATCGCCATCCTATCGTCATCATCATCAATCATCGGCATCATCAATCAATCAATCAATCATCAATCACCATCAATCATTAAGCATCAAACAACGCCAATCATTAATCATCAATCGTTAATCAACAATCATTAACCATCAATCACACGTTATCAATCATCAATCACCAATCATCAATCATCAATCATTAACCATCAATCATCAATCATCAATCATTAATCATCACCAACCATTAATCAATCGTTATCAATCATCAATCATCAATCATTGATCATTAATCATCAATCATCAATCAACAATCATTGATCATTAATCATCAATCATCAATCATTGATCATTAATCATCAATCATCAATCATTAATCATCAATCATCATCAATCAACAATTATTAATCAATCAATCATCATCAATCATCAACCATCGGCATCATCATTGTCGTCATCACCATCGTCATCATCATCGTCATCATCATCATTAGCACCATTATCATGATCACCATCATCGTCATCACGATAATCACCATTCTCATTATCATCATCATCGTCATTATCATCATCATCATCATCATTACCATCATCATTATCATCATCATCACCATCATCATTATCACCATCATCGTCATTATCCTCATCATCATCATCATTATCCTCACCATCATCATCATCATCACCATCATCAGCATTATCAACATCATCGTTATTATCATCATCATCGTTATCATCATCATCATCACCATCCTCATTATCATCATCGTCATCATCATAATCACATCATTATCATCATCGTCATCGTCAACATCATTATCCCTATCATCATCAACATCATCATTATTCTTTCAACCCAGGTTTTGTCGAAACTCCCGGAGTCCTGCAGGCGTAGCGAGCTTCCTACCTGCAGACCTTACGGTACCATGCTATCCTATTCTTTCCAGCTCTCTCATACTTTCCTCATAATTCTTGCCGTGCCAAACACGCGAACCTTTTGTAACAGTTCTACTGAGCACCCTATTCCGATTTCCTTTATATTCCCCCTGGGTAACTTCTCATACTGCTCCCATCGATCCAACAATAATTGGCCCCACCTTCACCTTCTTCATTTTCCACATAGCTGCTATGCCTATATTTTCGTCTTCCTTCTTCACTATTTGTATGTCAAATAGGCTCACAATATCAAATATTATCATCATTATTATTATTATTATTATTA
>NC_068999.1:5790541-5791325 GCF_001194135.2 Octopus bimaculoides | reverse complement strand
ATGTACGCCACTAGCCCAGAAGGAATATAAGAGACGCCACGACAATATAGAAAGGCTTGTCCATTGGACACTCTGCAACAAGTATGGACTTGACAGAAAAAAACAATTGATATGGCCGTAAATCCGAAGGCATCATCGAAAATGATAATTGAAAGAACATGTGGGATTTTATGATTCAGTGTGAGCATACGATAGAGAATAGGAAGCCAGACAGTCTTAATTGAGAAAGAAAGCAAACTATGCTGGATCATAGATATAGCATGCCCAGCTGACAACAAGGTATGTGATAAGGTCCTCAGCTGGTACTTGGTTCATCAAACTCCGAAGAATGAATCGCTAAGTCGACGCCGACAGAATTCAAAGGCTGAGAAGTTAAACAAGAGAAATAGATGCCAATAAGCTATTGGGTTGGTGCATAATAATTGCGGCTTTTTTTCAACGAATTTTATTCAAAAGTAAACAACAGCAATTTTTAACAAAAACATCTTTAAATGATGGTTTGACCGTCTGCCAAGCAAATGGGAAGCAGTAATTGAAGTAGATGGTGAATATGCTCCGGAATAATCATTTAAAGATGTTTTTGTTACATGTTGTTATAGTTTTTGTTGAATAAAATTTGTTAAAAAAAAATGCAATAATTATGCACCAACCCAATATTTTGACGGGAGGGACGAGTCAATGGCATCGACTACGGAACATCAATAGTGCTATAATTTATAGATATCTGAGAGGAATACAAGCAAAGCTGACCTCGTCGGAACTCGAACTATAAAAAATAATAAAA
>NC_068999.1:5789311-5790175 GCF_001194135.2 Octopus bimaculoides | reverse complement strand
GAATGCCATTAATAGCCGACGAGAATGTATCGTAGCCTTTCGCGCCGGCATTCGAAACTCCCAATACAATGAAAACCTTTTACTATTCGTTGTAATCTTCTCATTTATCACACACACACACACATCGAGAGAAGAAAAAAGTATCTCTTGTTCTTTCTTTCTCTCTCTCTCTCTCTCTCTCTCTATTTCATCTCAATCGAAAACATACATGCACACACATACATATACACATGTACACAAATAAGCAGACATGCGCAATACTCGCACGTACATCTTCAAATATAGCATTACGTGTAAGAAATATGTTAGTACAAACACCACATATGCATTCGTGATCATCGAATTAGTCCTTATAATTCTATAATATCTGAAAATAACATCAGCTAATCAATTCCATTTTTATTAATTATACTTTTTCCATTTTCTGTTGTTGTTATTATAAGTGTTGTTGTTGTTGGTGGTGTTGTTTTCTGTGTCTCCTTTATGTTCTGCTGATTATATGGAAGCACATAACATCAGTGGAGTCGTTTGCCATCTTTTCCCTGGAATAATCCCCGCGGAGAGTTCGTTTGGTATTTACACCGACTGGCAGATAATGTATTATTGTAGATCGGACTAGGAAACACACAGTCACTGACACGCAGATTGTACATGTGTGTGTGTGCATGTGTGTGTGTGTGTCTGTGTATAAGTGTGTTCGTGTGTGCATGTGTGTGTGTATGTCTGTGTATAAGTGTGTTCGTGTGTGTCATTGTGTGTATGTGTGTGATAAAGAAAGATGCTCTGAAAATAAAAATTTATTAATTATATTACAAATTTCTTCAAAACTGACACGAATTTTTTGCATTGTGTGTGTAAGCGCTT
>NC_068999.1:5787692-5788608 GCF_001194135.2 Octopus bimaculoides | reverse complement strand
ATTCTCTTATTCCTTTCTGTTGAAGAGCGTAGGCTTGAAACGCAAAAGACTTTTCATTTTTCCGAGCTTCAGACTAATACGACTGCTTGTTGTTCTTACACCTGTCTTCGTCTCCTATTTTTCTATAGATTTCAACTTGTTGCTGTACACATTTGCTAGCTTTCTTACAAAGGGGTCTAATGCTCTTAGCTTAGAATTTTTGTGGAGACAACCAGATCGAACCATCTCAAGTGTAACTGCCCGAAATGGTCGTGACTTCTGGTACTTGACTGATGAAAGAAAGCCAAGAATGACCCGTCTTTTTTTTTGCCTGACCTTCTAATTGTTGTTTCTCTTGTCTGCCTTTGTGTCGTGTATTTGTCCGAACGTTTTAATGCCCTCTATTGAGTTTTTGTTCCATTCATATATATATGAACAAAACGACAAGCGCTCATTTAGAAAGAAGCCAACGAGGAAGCTTCTGTCGTCACTGACCATGCTTGAAATAACGGCTAAACCTCCCTCAAAAGACACATTACCGTCTTAATAGACAAAGCGATACATAAGACTGTATTTGTAGGGACATTGTGTTCACGATTAGAATGCACTTTATCAGAAATCTTCTCAAAGGAGAGTGACCCAGGGTTAAATAGCAGCAATAACACAAGCTAAAATATCGCATTTACGACGTTTTCCGATATCTGTAAGAAAGTTCATAAAATGTTTGTTGAGAAATAATGATTAATGAGGTCACAATTAGTTTTTAATCATAACTGCTCTACTTAGCTTTCGATCATGAATGATGAATTAGATGACATATACAGTCTTATAATAGGATGACTTCGGATGTGGATGGGTGTGTGTATGTCTGTGTGCCTGTGTATGTGTGTGTGTGTGTCTGTGTGCGTGTGTGTGTGTGTGTGTGTGTGTGTGTGTG
>NC_068999.1:5786857-5787679 GCF_001194135.2 Octopus bimaculoides | reverse complement strand
TTTCAGAAGAGTGCCATCTTATATTCTGCAAGAATCCCGTGGACGATTCTTGAGATTTTAAGAGACTGACGGTCACAAAACTGCTAAATTATTGTGCCCTATCATAACAACAACAAAAATAAGAAGAAGAAAAAATTGATGTTGGTGATGATGATGATGATGATGACGATGATGATGAAGATGATGATATTCGTTTCTATCATTATTATTATCATTATTATTATTATCATTAATATTATTATTATTATTATTATTATTATTATTATTATTATTATTATTATTATTATTATTATTATCATTATTTACTACTTGGCTCATTATTACGGCGAAAATAAGTTAATTGATTTTTACTTACGAAACGTTCAAAGGGAATTTATGTCTACATAGAACTCGGCAAATTATCCAAATATGCTGGGAATAAAATTATAAAATTCCTTGCGAAGATTGCTTTTAACATCGTCTAAAATTTAATGTTAAGATGTGAAATATGGAATTCAACATTCCATTAATTAGATAGATAGATAGATAGATAGATAGATAGATAGGTACATGTGTATATATTTATGTGTACATGTATATATATATTTATATATGTATATATATATATTTATATATGTATATATACATATATATACACACATATATATATACATACATATCTATATATATGTGTGCGCATGTTACTGTGCACGTGTATTTGGTAGAATAAATAAAATAGAACTCAGTAACTACATCAGTATGTGTACATATATATATATATATACGTTTGTATAAATATATACATATAAATATATTATATATATATGTATGTGCGTATATATG
>NC_068999.1:5785099-5786405 GCF_001194135.2 Octopus bimaculoides | reverse complement strand
TAGATAGATAGATAGATAGGTACATGTGTATATATTTATGTGTACATGTATATATATATTTATATATGTATATATATGTATGTATGTATGTATAAATATATATGTTATGTTTTATTCAGCAGGAGTCTAAAAGTGGTTAAAGCTGGCGCCCCCACCCCCCACTTGGCCGCTTTTGAGAAAAAAAAACAAACAAGGCTGAAAATTATTCTCACACTTGTAAATTCAAGAAGACATTGGTATTTTGTATAATGTATTCCTAGATAGACAATCCACAACACTTTCCAGTCTATGCTGAGGCAGGGTGGCTCGTGGGCCGCAAAGACCCTCAGAGCTATGCCAACGGAGCGCAAGTTCCAAGTAGGGATTCCCATACTGGACATGTCAATGGATAGAGACCAGACTAATATGGATCACCTCTTCCCAGAGACAAAAGTGGGTTTGCATAGGGCTAACATCCTTATTTAGGGGGAAAAATACGAAGCTATAGAAACATTGTCGACAATTCAGAAACCATCAACACCCGTGAGAGGACAACCCAGAATCAAGAACAGAGCAGGGGTGGGTAGCTGTCGATGGCTTATACTCTATAGAACGTGACGCGCTAGGGGTCTTATCTACTAAAAGCAACTCGGGGTTAAACATTAACAACAACAAGAATTACTACAGAGGACTTTACAGGAACAGCGAGATTTTACATGAATTATCTACAATCCAAAGGATTATGGCGCACACATCGGCAGGATTAACTTGACATCAAGCCATTACAATAGAATGAAGAAGAATAGAATGGAATAGAATGTAGATTTAATTTTACTCAATAATCAGAACGTTGAAGCTTATTAAATTATTCAAGTTATCTCCACGCATAACAATTAGCTTTAAAAATGGTGTACAATGGATGTATCATTTAAAGTGACATTTCGGCGTCTTACTTCAGCCTCCGAAATCCGTATTGGTGTCAATCTAGGCATTGTATCTGAAAAATAGATTGCTAATTGAATATTTTTTATATTGTTAAAGGTGTGTGGAGCGTAGGCAGGAAAATACCACAGCGGAGTGTTTTGCATGCTAAATATACATAACGTCGGTTCGCACGCTTCAGATTATCCATGTCATGTGTTGACAAATTCTCCCTCTAGAGATTTTCGAAACCTGAAATGAACAATATCGTGTTTGATGTTGCTTTCGAGCGAATGCGACCCGGGAGCTTGTAACACGTTTTTGTTAATTTTCATAATCTATACACTCGCTCCCTCTCTCTCTCTCTCTCTCTCTCTCTCTCTCTCTCTCTCTCTCTCTCTCTCTC
>NC_068999.1:5782451-5783405 GCF_001194135.2 Octopus bimaculoides | reverse complement strand
TGTATGTATATTCAAGTTATCCCCACTGGCTAAGACAAATGGAAATAAAAGAATTATATGCATATGTATGTATGTATGCATGTATGTATGTATGTATGTATATACAAAAAAAATGAGCCACCAACATTTAACAATAGGAATAGCCGAATAAACTGTTACACATATAGACTGTGTATGTGTGTGTATATGTATGTATGTGTGTATGTGTGTGTTTATAATTACACTGATAGATAAATAGACAGACAGATACTTTTGTGTCTGTGTGTGGATATATATATATATATATATGTGTGTGTGTGTGTGTGTGTGTGTACCGACACACATGTAGATAAATAGATAGATAGATACAGAGATACATGCATACATGCACATGCACACGCTTCGCGCGCGCGCAAACGTCCATATCTAACGACAGCTATCCAAAATAGACGCGATTTATCTCAGTTGTCAACAATAGAGGCGATAACATGCTAACTTCATTCGTAACTTGTTGATGTAAATTCACTAAATTTCCACAAGAATTAAACGTCCAGGCAAACATGATTCACGTACAAATAGTTTATTTTAGAACGTTGCGCATGAATTTATCAAGACATTTCGTTCGACTGGAATCTGCTTACTCGTGGTGTTGTTGTAGATGTGATTACTGTTTCGCATCCCATGTCGGTTGTAATCGATCAGAATTATGAGCTGTGATTAATGAAATTCTAATCATTTATTTTTTTTTTTACTTGTATGTCTTTTTGTTGTTTGTGAAATATCATATTGTGTTTCTTGGACTACGTATGTATGTATGGATATCGAGAAAGACAGACAGATAGACAGGTAGACAGTTAAACAGACTGAGAAACAGATAAATAGAAAGACAGAAAGAGAGATACAGACAGACAGATATTTGTAGGTACGTTTGTGTTCATATATGCATGTCAATATGTCACACACGTCTGTGTATAT
>NC_068999.1:5780975-5781591 GCF_001194135.2 Octopus bimaculoides | reverse complement strand
GTGTGTCTGAAAATGTGTGTGTGTGTGTGTGTGTGTGTGTGTGTGTGTGTGTGTCTGTGTGTGTGCTTCTGTTTTTGTGTCAGAAAATATGTGTACGTGTGTGTGTCTGTGTGTGCGTGAGCTTTGTGTCTTTGTGTGTCTGAAAATATGTGTGTGTATGTGTGTGTGTGTGTATGTGTGTGTGTTTGTGTGTGTGTGTGTGTGTTATCCTCCGTCTGACTTTGTATAAATCCGTAAATTACCTAAAAAGTCACTTAGCAAGTCGCCTACTTCCTTTAAGGAGAAAATTAAAATAAAACGAAACAATCAAAAAATGAAAAAAAAAAAAAAATAAATAAAATACAATCACATGAAATATTAATAATGATGATGATGATGATGATGATGATAATGATGAATATTATTGTGTATTTATTATTAATATTAAAGCGAAACAGATGTGTGTTATAATTCCTACTGAAGAAATAAATAGCGAAAAATTGTAAACAAGATGGCTACTATTGGTTTTCCATGTTTTCAACATTAGTCGATATCTGAACGAATGAAGATTTACCTTAAAATTTTCCATATTGTTTTAATGTACATACACACACACACACACACACACACACCACAC
>NC_068999.1:5778731-5780965 GCF_001194135.2 Octopus bimaculoides | reverse complement strand
TGTATGTATATGTATGTGCAAGTGTGTCTATGCTTGTATGTGTGTGTGTTGTTGCTTATGTTTGTTTTTGTTGTTTGTTTTAGTTTTCTTTTTGTTATTTTGTTTTGTTTTGCTTTATGAATTTTTCGTTACTGTGCTTTCTGTTGGGTTTTGACCAAGGAAAATGTGTGTGAAACGGGGTCAGACATTTCTGTGGGGGTTTTTTTCTGACAGAGAAAAGTATCATTTCGTTTCACCCTTACACTAAATGAGAGACGACCTCTAAGTAGTCGTTTAAACAAGCTAGAAATAGTAGTTAAATCTCCTTCAGGTCTCACATTCGTCAAGGTTAAAGTATAATGATAATGGATAATTTCCCGACTTATATCTAAGAAAAAAAGGAATTGTAATGTCCAGAATGGGATTTTTTTTTGGTTATTGGCGCTAAATAACAAGATACATATACTTGAAACCAAGCCAAAAGGATTCTGTATGGTCACTTCGTCTGCTGGAAATGACAGCAACATCTATGTACCCTTTTTGAAATACAAACGGATATGTTATCTTAGATGTCCGGGAACAAAAAGAGAGAATGGAAGGTTATGGTTGGAACGCCTTCGATTATACGCTGCTTTGATCTGAGGCTTGAAATATGCAAATGACTATTTGGTAATATTCCTAGTCTTACATTATATCTATAAACGAGGATACTGACAAAAATAAGAATCTGTTGACGGTTGGTTTTCTCGATCACACGTGATTTGGGGTTAAACAAGAAAAACAACGCACGCCATTAGTATCCCATGATGCCAATACAAGTGTCAATGAAACCATCTCGACAAAGCCGTTAACCCTGCCAGAAAGTAGTAGGTAAATCTGTGAATCACAGCCTAATCCTTTGTGACAGGAAGGACAAAATTGAACCATGTAGACATACACATATTTAATATTAAACGGAGTGCTCATGGTTGGAGTACCTTTCCTTATATTCCTGACCGATTAGAGCTGGCCAAGGGCTGAACAGCTAAACAACAGTACCAACGAGAGATAGAGAGAGATGTTGTCCGTAATCTCGCTTAGTAATCAAGGTAGGCGCAACGTAGGTGTGTTGTTAAGAAGCTTGCTTTGATCCCCCGTGGTTTTAGGAGACGTAAACAAACCAACAGCTGTTGCCAAACGGTGGTGGGGGACAAATGCAAACGCAAAGACACACACACACACACACACACACACACCCACACACACACACACACACACACATGCACGCACACACACACATGCACGCACAGAAATACACACGCATACCTACCTTTATACAACGTGCATCCTCACTCTTTCCGTCTACCGAATTCTTTCACGAAGCATCGGTCGGCCCATGGTTATAGTAAAAGATAGACAGGGTGGTGTGCAGTGGAGACTGAACTCAAAACCTCGTTGTCGGAATACGAGCTCCGTAAACACACAAACATGATTTCGCCAATAATAGAATTTTCCACAGAAATTTTCTTAATTAACGCCATGTCTAAAAAACAACAAATGATTGTTCATTGTTTTAGAAAGCGTTTGCTATATTTATTGTATGCGCAATAGAAATATTTTTTGCATAAATTAGTTTTTTGGTTTAGTTTCTTATTTTCAAAGAATGTTTTTTTACCTTTAGTTAATTAGATTTTTAAACAAAATAAATATTTAAATTAATAAACGAATAAATCATAATTGTATGAATGAAACGTTTCACAAATTCACACTGAAGGAAACGTAGAAGAAGAGGAGGAACCAACTCTAAGAAAGCCTAATATAGTAATAGTTAGACAAACAGACAGTCAGTCAGACAGACAGACATACATACATAGACAGAGACTCACAGACAGACAGGGAGATAGATACATACATGCATACATACATATATAAACCGAGACTGACAGACAGATATCTAGGAAGATAGATACATACATACATACATACATACATACATACATACATACAGACAGACAGACAGACAGACAGACAGATAGATATGAATGTTTGTGCTTTTCTTTTCTTTCTTTTACTTGTTTCATTCATTTGAATTCAGCCATGCTGGAGCACCGCCTTTAGTCGAACAGATTGATCCCAAGTCTTATCCTTTGTAAACCTAGCACTTATTCTGTCCGTCTCTTTTGCCGAACCGCTAGGTTACGAGGACGTAAACACACCAACATCGGTTGTTAAGCGATGGAGGGGTCCAACACAGACACACACACATATATATGAAT
>NC_068999.1:5776457-5778526 GCF_001194135.2 Octopus bimaculoides | reverse complement strand
ATATATATGTATGTATGTATGTATGTATGTCCCTTCTGTTTTTATTATAAATCTTCCACTGAGGAGGGAACCTGTTTCCAACAAAGATTCAAGGCTCCATGTTTGGGATGTAGTCAACTCAGACAAATTCTATGTATGTATCTATGTATGTGTGTATGTCTGTATGTATGTATATATGTACGCTTGTATGTATAAATGTACGTATGAATGTATATATGTATGTATGCATGAATGTATGTATGCGTGTGTGCCTTTGTGTATGTGCGTGTCCCCCACTATCGCTTAACAACAGATGCTGGTGTGTTTACGACCGGGTAATCTAGCGGTTCGGCATAAGAGACCGATAGAATAAGTATGAGGTTTTACAAAAGATATTAAGTGTTTTGGTCGATTCGTTGAACTAAAATTCTTCAAGGTTGTGCTCCAGCATGGCCGCAGTCAAATGATTGAAACAAAATATAAAAGAAAAAAGATGCAGACACACACACACACACACACACACAAATACATAGATACGTATGTGTGTGTGTTTCTTTGCAAAAGTCCAAATAAAATATTCTACCAAGACAAGGGCAAATATATTCACGAATATAATGAGTTAATAGACTGAATAACTAAGTATATAAAAATATATAAAGAATAATGTTTTAAATACGAAATATTCAAATTTTTATTCACGTCTTAAAAGTATTTATTTTTGCCGATCGATGTCTTTTCTATTGTTGTCAAATTTGAATTTCTGGATAAAGAAAATAAATGCTTTGCAACGACGTACAGTAATTCAAAATTGTTGTATTGAGGAAGTTAGGAATATAAGGGCATAATATGTTTGTATGACACTCTCTCTCTCTCTCTCTCTCTCTCTCTCTCTCTCTCTCTCTCTCTCTCTCTCTCTCTCTCTCTCTCTCTCTCTCTCTCTCTCTCTGTGCATAAGTTTGAATTTTAGGGCAATATATTCCTGGACTAAACATTGTTGTTCTAAGTGTAGTCCTCATTTACAAATCATAAGATACACACACACACACACATATGTATATACTTGCATAAGTATATACATATACACATACACATATGTATATATATATATATATATATATATATATATATATATATATATATATATATATATATGGCGTTACTTATTTTTTAAATATATTATCGTATGATTTTATTCCTTCAATAACATTTAATGATATAGTATTACATATTTTTAAATACATCGTTATGTGAATTTTGGGATTAAATTTCCATATAATTTCCTTTAATTCTTTATTAGTAATATTCATCATGAAGAATGGTTCATTTATCTTTTATTTCGTTATATAAACGTAATTTTATACGTGCATGGGTCAATGTGTATTTGTATCCACGTGTGTATGCATTTATGCATATATATATGTATGTATATATGTATGTATGTATGTATGTATATGTGTATGTATGTATGTATGTACGTATGTATGTATGTATTTATGTATGTATGTATGTATGTATGTATGTATGTGCACAGAAGTCGAAATGGAGTTCGCTTCATATTCACATGGTTTGGAGTTTAATCCGATATCGTCGCCTTGCCTAAGTTTATTCTAAAATAGCCTTGGGCAGACCAAAGCTACATCTATTTTAGCGAAATTAAAGAGGAACAGAACCAGAGAGGAAAGAAAATAGCAACAATAATAATTACAATATGATAATATCTGATCGTTTTCCCTTGATCACAACATTAAACTCATCTAATGAGGTCTCACTGCCTACAACTTTAAGACCTAATTTTACTGACATACGCATGCGTTCCGAAACGTTGTACCATGTACATATACAAGCTGAACGAAAATAATTTGCTAAATAATGTACTATGTTTGCAAAACCACACCGTATACGAACGTTGGTAACGCTTGAAACTTGAGTAAAACAGGTACTATTCAAATCTTGATAAAAAAAACATCCCTGCTGAATAACGAATCGGAGCTTGTAAGCTACACACACATAGACACAGGCACACACACACACACACACACACACACACACACACACACACACACACACACACACACACACACACACACACA
>NC_068999.1:5772992-5775643 GCF_001194135.2 Octopus bimaculoides | reverse complement strand
ATATATATATATATATATATATATATACAGAGAGAGTCACACATACAAACCGGTCTTTCCCAAATTTATCGTGAATAATTCTAATGATATCGCAAGTTTTTCTCTTTGTTATTTCCGTGATATATCATAGCAAACTACGAATATGAATATTTATATAAATTAGCAGATGCAGCTTGTAGCAAACACTGAGTGGTGTGTAAGCATATACTTCATGTCCCCAATTTAAAATTCAGAACAGCACAAAACTATTCTCACTCAAAAGTAATCTCTCATGTATCAATTTTTTATAGAAGAACTTTAAGTATTCGCCCACGCAGACCGCTGGCTACCAAATATTCCTTCCAGAGAGGTTTAGATTTTTCAAGAAATTCACTACATTCAGTGATGATAAAGCTGGTATTTGAAAGTAAAATAGTATCTTGTGTATATACAGCATTTTGACAATTCTTTCTGGTTGGAAAAAGAAGTCACTAAGCTACTAGATAACTGTGTGAAGAAGTGCGATATATTCAAGACACGTAAGTTGTTTCGATGCAGGTCATAGATTTACTAAGACAAAGTTTGTCAACACAAGGCTGTATAGAGATGATGGGCTGACAAAATCCCAGCCTATGAACATCCGCTTCATCGGTGTATGCTAGAAAAAATCTTTTAAATATCTAAGGAATTTGACATAATTTTTACAGTCCGAATTAAACTGTATGCAAAGTTTTATAAATGTCAGATCTTAACACATTTAAGTATCATTGTCCTAGAATTACAAATAAATATAAGCTACACATTAACAGAAATTCGAACTTCCCATTGATAATCATAAAAATATAGTCCGTAATATTAGCAGCGGAACATATGAAACGGACAAGCAGTTCCCCTGTGCCAAATTTAGCACAAGGGTGACTGAATACCTAGAATGCTACATCAGGCTTTTGATGAGCGTTCTTTGCGCGGAACACAGGATTTTTAGTGGCGTATCGTGTGTCAGGGCCGACCAACTGGCGATTGAAGATGACGAGCCTTCAGCGCAAAATGCTACGAAATGTAGAAACACAAGTCGTGAACTCATTCGCGGATCAGGTCACTCTCACGTGACTAGAGCTCGCCAGGAGATTGTGATGCAGTTTTTATTTTTAAGAATAGAAAAAAATATCAAAATGGCGGTCGCTCTTCATCTTCCCTATTTGAGTCATCGATCTCCCTGGGACTTTCCGAAACGAAATTGTACGAGAAAAGACACTGCTTCCAAACGTTAGTAGAAAAAAAAACAGATAATTTTCAGGAACATAATGTCAGCTGTACTTATTTACAGGTATGAAATACTGACTGAGATCTCTATGTAGGTTACCCACGTGACTATTTTGAAGAGATTTTCGCCTAAAAATAAATGAAATATCTCTGGGGCAGTGATGAAGTACCTTTATAGTAGGACTAGTCACCAAACTGACTGATAACAACTTATACAGCCGCCCACTCACTAGCATTAACTGTTTATCAATAGCATATCAATAAATATATTTTATGAGAAATATCCCAATTTTTCGTTCTGGTTCTATTCAACTATCAGTTTTCAAACAGATCGAATGGAGGAGTTTTCATCAATGTATTGATTGCAACTAACAAAGTTATTAACCAATATGCAGTTGGTGAGGATTAAGTTCTTTTATGGTTTTGGAACATTTGGGTTTCCTAGCAATCCGGCAGCTATTCATTTATGCTTGGTTGTTTTTTTAACATTTATGAAGTACGACAAATAGAAGTTGAGGTTGGGATTTGTAAACATGTTTTCAACGTAAAATATAGTTCAATGTTCGTATGTATTACTTCTTTATGACTACTTTACATGAATGCGTATAGGAACACACAGACGTAACCAAACACACACACACGTATATATATGTGTATATATTGGTATGCATGGATATATGAGCGCATGTGCGTATCGGTGGATATAACATACATACGTCCGTATGTGTACATACAAGTATAATTATATATGTATATGTATCATACAGATAGATAGATAAACAGACAGATAGATAGACAGACAGACAAACAGGCAAACAGACGACAGACAGACACACAGACAGACAAATAGATAGATAGATAGATAGATAGATAGATAGATAGATAGATAGATAGATAGATAGATAGATAGATAGATAGGTAAAACGATCATACATACGTTTCATTTTCATTTTATACAACCCATTTTGTTTTCTTCTTCCCCCACCACCCATCAAACAACCAATCTATCCAAAATGCTTTATTGTCCTTCATTATTCTTGCATTCTTCTAAAGCAGCTGCCATACTTTTCCTTCCACCAATGCATTTAGTATACCACTTATTCCTAATTAATCATACCCGTACCTTCAACGCCAAAACGCATTCTAGTTTATTAATATTTAAGTGACATCAAAAGTGAAAGTAGTTTCGCTGAATATTCAAGCGTACCCACACATACACATACACAACCATATTGTATATATGAATATGTATGTGCTGTATATCCATGTGTGTGTGTGTGTGTGTGTATTTGTGTATATGTATATGCATGTATGTATGTATGTATGTATATGCACCCATTTTTATTCCATTTTATTCACTGTGCTATACACACACACACACGCACACACACGCACACACACACACACAC
>NC_068999.1:5770323-5772877 GCF_001194135.2 Octopus bimaculoides | reverse complement strand
TATATATATATATATGTACATATAAATACACACGGACATACACATATATATGCTTTCATATATATATATGCATACATATACATATGTGTGTGTGTGTGTGTGTGTATGTGTGTGTGTGTGTGTGTAAATGTATACACATACAGACAAACTTACACACGCTCACACACATACGCACACACAGATTTACACACGTTCCGTATCAATCCCTGGACTATGGCGAAACCTTATAATGTCATTTGATACGCAATGATAACATTTTAAACTGTTCGTCATTCAATTGATCCCTCATTGTATTTACGTCCACAAAATCCCACCTATTCTTTTCATATATAGGTGCATAACTGCTTATCTATCTAGTTCTCTGTTGATATATGGTTAAATGTGACTCTCTATCCAAATATCAATTTATTTATTTGTCTTTCTATATATCCATCTATATATCTGCCTATATATTTTTCTTTCTACATATCCACATAATTGTATGAGGAATAATTTCTATCGAGAAATTTCTCCTGAAAGGTCTTCCCGCGTTCGAGTGTGCACGAACGTGCTAAGTATGATTGTGTACATGCACGTATAAGTGTGTGTGTGTGTGTGCGTGCGTGTGTGCATGTGGAGAGATTCACAAATGGAACGATGAGGGAATAATTGAATTAGAGACACACAGGACGTACAACAAGTAGTCAAAATTCAGAATGTAAGGGACTAAATGTAAGCACAAAATATCGACATCAAGAAGCTGGAAACATCGAATAAGAAGGCCAAAAAAAAAAATTTTTTTAAGTAGGGGCATGGCCTTTCGAATGAACCCTTTATCAAGCCAGAGGGAGAAAGAAACGTGACGTTTGTCCTTGGTTCCATATCGTGAGATTGGATCCAAAGCCGGTAAGTTTAAATAGAAATTTATTAACCCACACAACTATCCCGGTATTAGAAAATTCCTATAAATTCCATTTAAATGCTATTTTATTATACATCTTTTATCTTTTACCCGTTTCAGTCATTGGACTGCAGCCATGCCGGAGGACCACCTTGAAGGGTTTCAGTCAAAAAATTGATCCCACCACTTATTTTTATATGTGATACTTTTTTTCTTTTGTCGAAGCGCTAAGTTAAGGGGAAGTACAGAAACCAAAACCGGTTCACTGGATGGCAAGTGATAGGTAGACAAACACTGACACAAAGACACAAACACACACATGCATATATATACATATATACATGCATACAGATCCAGTCCATCACTGGAACTGTAAAAATCTGTAAAACTTTCCAGAAGTTTATCATTTAATTATATATGAGCATGTCTAGATATGAGAATACATACATAAAACATACATACATACAAAAAAGGCCATGTTGTTAATGTTGAAATTCCAATGAAGGTGCCTTGAATCTAGGTTAGAAACCGTCTCTTTCGCTATTGGCGAGAAATCTTGAAATAGAACTTAACAATGACATATATAAATACATGCATACACACACATACAGAGGCACAAATATACATACATATATACATACATGCATGCATACAGCTATTCGTCGCATGCGCTGGTACGATCATGTCCTCCTTCTGCCGCTAAATCATCCTACAAGCCACTTATCCAAACTGCCACGCGATGAAACCAAATTCGAATTCTCTGAGTTACAAAACGAGATTTTTAACCACACAGCCATACCTGCACCTAAGCAATTAATTATGATTTTACTCAAAAACTTCGGTTTCTCTTCTTACCTGATTGCTACATTATTCCTACCTATGTAAAAATTAATTAGTTTAATCAAATTTTATGCAATTGATTATCGATGATAATATGCAATACAAAAGAAAAACAAATTAGATCATTGGATTTCAAAAAATCACTGTTCACTCTGAGGTTAATTACTCAAATAATTAATTAATTAATTAGATAATCAAAATATTTATCTAATCACCTCATCAATTATTTGAGCCGACGATATATTTATATTGGTATTTTCAGGAATTGGCAACTAATTAAGCTTTGGCTTGCGTAGGTTTTAGGGAAGATGGCGAAAAGATATCACATTGTGATATCGTGTATTCAATAAGGTAGCGAGCTGGCAGAGTCGTTAGCGCCCCGGGCGAAATGCTCAGCAGTATTTCGTCTGTCTTTACGTTCCGAGTTCAAATTTCGCCGTGGTCTACTTTGCGTTTCATCCTTTCGGGGTCGATAAATTAAGTACCAGTTGCGTACATGTGATTAGTTATGTCATCTACATTTAATTACCATTCTGTCATGCATCAAAATTACCCATCTCACCGTGAAGGTTTTTCCCACGCTTTAAATAGCATCGACCAAAATGAGAAAAGTATTGATCTGTAACGTATACGTATGCACTCACACTACTGCTGCTGCTGCTGCTACATGACCTTGTCAGTCTTTTTGTTATTATTATTATTATTATTATTATTATTATTATTATTATAGAAGGCGGAGAGCTGGCAGACACGTTAGCACGCCGGGCGAAATGCTTAGCGGTATTTCGTCTGCCTTTACGTTCTGAGTTCAAATTCAGCCGAGGTCAACTTTTC
>NC_068999.1:5763089-5770197 GCF_001194135.2 Octopus bimaculoides | reverse complement strand
TTATTATTATTATTATTATTATTATTATTATAGAAGGCGGAGAGCTGGCAGACACGTTAGCACGCCGGGCGAAATGCTTAGCGGTATTTCGTCTGCCTTTACGTTCTGAGTTCAAATTCAGCCGAGGTCAACTTTTCCTTTCATCCTTTCGGGGATGATAAATTAAGTACCAGTTACGTACCGGAGTCAATCTAATCGACTGGCCCTCTCCCCCAAAATTTCGGGCCTTGTAGAAAAGATTATTATTATTATTATTATTATTATTATTATTATAGAAGGTGGCGAGCTAGCAAAATTGTTAGAGCACCGGGCGAAATTCTTAGAAGTATTTCGTCTGCCGCCAAGCTCTGAGTTCAAATTCTGTCAAGGTCGACTTTGCCTTTCATCCTTTCGAGATCGATAAAGTAAATACCAGTTGCGTACTGGGGTTGAGGTGATGGACTGTCCCCCTCCTCCATCAATAACTGGGAAGTTAATCCTGCAATGGACTAGCGTCTCATTCAGGGGAGGGTGTTGTAATCTCCATCACGGCTTAATCTCCTGCTTTATGAGCACGAGGGATCATAACAGATCTAAGCCCTAAGCGCTATGGTAATCAACCCTACCAAAATTTTATTCCCCTCCTGGGGTTTATACGGACAACTTTGAAACCCTGGACTATAAGATTGTATCGAATTGTAACTTGCCAAGATCATGCTACGAGCCAACATCTAAAAGACCCTAAAACATCTGAAAAACCCTAAGACATTTCCAAAATACAATCTCGTGATTCGTGGGAATAGATGAATCAGTAGTGTCCCTATTTATGATCCTTACTGAATTAGATATAAAGAATGGATAAGGATAAACGAACAGGAAGAGCGTTCGTTCACCAGATGCGGATGTATGTATATACAGGCTCCCTATTCGCCCACACAGTCAGCTGTGACGATATAATAAGAAGTGCAATCTGGTAACTACAATATTTTAAACTATATTCAATTATAGGTCAAGCAGAACACAGAATTCAATCAGAATTCAATCACATGGAATACTTATTTGTTTCTCTATTCCACTGTGAAGATCTCTCTGCTATTTCTACAACCAAACCAACCAAAATTAAACAATTTCTGGAACCGGCACAACAAGAAAACAAGTAAAATAGACGAAGACCTAAAACAAAGGAAAACGGAATTGAAATTGGATTTTCTCATTAAGCAGAAGCAAATAATAATAATAATAATAATAATAATAATAATAATAATAATAATAATAGTGATGATGATGATGATGACGATGGTGGTGGTGGTGGTGGTGGTGGTGTTGGGGATAATAACTACAACAATAAGAGTGGTGATGATGACGATGATGATGATGATGATGATGATGATGATGATGATGATGATGATGATGATGATGATGATGATGAAGATGATGATGATGATGATGATGATGATGAAGATGATGATGATGATGATGATGAAGATGATGATGATGATGATGATAAAGATGATGATGATGAAGATGATGATGATGATGATGATGATGATGATGATGATGATGAGGGTGGTGGTGAGGATAACAGCAGCAATAACAACAATAAGAAGAAGAAGAAGAAGAAGAAGAAGAAGAAGAAGAAGAAGAAGAAGAAGAAGAAGAAGAAGAAGAAGAAGAAGAAGAAGAAGAAGAAGAAGAAGAAGATTGGTGAAGTACGGTAAATTTATAATTAGTCTTTTGTATATAACAGGTTGGAGAGAACATTGTCGATATACTAATTCTACTCCGATAGGTAAGTGGTGAGCTGGAAAAACAGGGGTTACGGGAGATTGTGAGATCGTTCCTTCGCTGAACCGAAGGTCCACGAGCCAAGTTCGATTCTCACTTGTAACTGATACACATCATTTAGACAAAGTTGGTTGTGCGCTCGCGTTAGGATGCTTATGTGAAGGCAGAGAGTTGTCCAATTAATAAGAACCGTTTCGCAACCATTCTGTTTGGGGTTCGATTCAGCTTACGGTACCTCGGCCAGCCGAATTCTTTCCACTGAGGTATCTTGATAGAAATGTGGAAGCGCGTGGCTAATGTTTAAGGTATTGGACGCATGATCGTACAAAAAAAAACAAAAGACGAAGACAGGTGTGTAAACAACAAACAAGTGTATTAGTTTAACGCTCGGGAAGGTGAGAAAGTCTTTATGTTTCGAGCCTACGCTCTTCAACAGAAAGGAACACGAGAAAATAAACACAGAGAGAATAAAAAAGCTTTAGTGGTCGATCATGGTCGATATATATATATATATATATATATATATATATATATATATGTATGTATGTATGTATGTATGTATATATACACACATACATATATATATATATATATATGTGTGTGTGTATGTGTGTGTGTGTGTGTGTGTGTGTGTGTGTGTGTGTGTGTGTGTGTGTGTGTGTGTGTGTGTGTGTGTGTGTGTGTGTGTGTGTTATTCTGTTTTGGTTAATTGACATATATATAAAATCATATCACCAACTGACAATCAAGTACTATTTCCCTCTTCTACATTAAATATTTCTGATGAAAACTTTGCGGTCTAAGTTACTGTGCAGCATCTACCATTTAAGGTTCGGGCATAATTTTAGGTGTCCTAAGTTATTTTCCATCAGTGGAAAAATATGAATGTATTCACCGCACCCTGTATGTATATATATATACATATATAGAAACATAAATATATATGTATGTATGTCATTGTTCAGTTTTATTTCAAGGTTTCTTGCCAATAGAGAAAGAACCGGATTCTAATCTAGATCCGATGCTCCTGCGTTGGAATTTCAACATCAACAACGGTCTTTTGTTTGTATGTATGTATGTATGTATGTATGTATGTATGTATGTATGTATGTGTAAATACATATATAGGCATGTATACATCTAGGCATTTATACATACAGTTGTGGGTCTTGGCAACTCTGCGTTACACGAATCTCAGATATACTAAAAATGAAACCGACCGCTCTCAAAAATTAAGTAAAAAAAAAAAAAGAAAACAGAAAAAATAATCCAGAATCCTTGTCCGGTACCGGATCGATCCAAAATCAAAACAGTTCGAGCCAATCACATAGCCACACATCTCTGAAAGTTTCATCCGAATCCATCCAGCGGTTTTTGAGATATCGTGTCCACAGACAAACGAACAAACGCGACTGGAAACAATACCTCTGCCTTCGCTAAGGCAGAGATAATAATAATAACAGCAATCCTCTTCTACTATAGACAGAAGACCTGAAATTTAGAGGGAAGGGGACTTAATTTATCGACCCCGATGAAGAAAAAGTTCGACCTCGGCGGAATTTGAACACAGAACGTATAGACGGACGAAAGCATTTTGCCAGGCGCATAATAATAATAATAATAATAATAATAATAATAATAATAATAATAATAATAATAATAATAATAATAATAATAATAATAATAGTAATAATAATAATAATAATAATAATAATAATAATATTATTATTAATCGTATTTTAAGTTACAAACCCAATAATTTTCCATGTTGTTTTTGTGAAATGCTAAATTCTTCATTTAAATTTTTTTGCGTTTCTAGAACTTTCTTTTTTCTCTGTCTGTGACCATCTCTGTATATCTCTACTTCTTTCTCCCTATACTCCCTCTCTCTTCCTCTCTTTTTCGTTCTGTCTCGCTCTCTCTTTTTATCAGTCTCTTTCGCTTTTCTTCTCTTTCTCCCTCTAATCTGTTTCTTTCTTTCTCTCTCTCTCTCTCTCTCTCTCTCTCTCTCTCTCTCTCTCTCTCTCTCTCTCTCTCTCTCTCTCCTTTACTCTCAATCATTCCAACATTTTATTTTCTTCTTTTGGTTTCGTAAGTTTTTTCTGTTTCTCTCTGTTTCCTTTCACTGCCCAATTTTCCTTTTTCCCATGCTTCATTGCGTATTAAATAGATGAATAGAAAAAGAAGAAAAAAAAACACATTAATTGATTCCTTCACGCCTCCATAAACATGGATTACTAATTTTAGGCACTAATTTTCCCCCATCCACCATTTTTTTGTTATTTTTTACTCTTGTAATGAATTTGAAAGTGAAGTCTGCTTGATTGTAGTAACCATGCTTAGCCCATATTTTTAATAAAATACAGTATGTGCACATTCGTTCGTTTACTGGTTACAGTGAGTGGATTACGGTTAGTGTTCTCACACAAGTATTTCGTTAGTCATTTTATAAACGTTAAGTCAGATCAGATGAAGATAAAAACAACATACATCGGCTAATGGTACTGTCTGTCTGTTCCAGTGTTGTCTATACAATGATCCTACCGTCCGTTACTCTACGATCTCACTGTAAGGGATGGTAAGTGGATGTGTCACCCTCAAAGGACAATTTCAGCACTTTTCTACAAGGAAGGATAAACTCAACCAGGAATAGACGGCCAGACATAATCTATTAACGGAATGAGTTTTCAGTTTAACTTTGCTGAATTTATTGGCTTGAAATTTCCAAGCCCTCCGCTCTCAGCCGGCTTGTGCCATCATGCTGCAAAGATACTTGGACCAAAAGGAGCAGCAATCCCAGAGTCACGTACAGTGTGTGATCTGGCAATTGATATGAGCAACGATGCCTCGTTTCATTTATATATCACCGAGATGGTGGCAAAGTTCAAGCGAATAGTTAGATGTATCCTGGGAATTTTCAGAACAAGGGGCCAGGAAACTGTGCTGGTTTTATGGAGAACATTTGTCCTCAGCTGTCTGGACTACTCCTATTAACTGTGGTTGGCACACAGTGTCAAAGTAATAGCGGAACTTTAGGCCGTTCGGCGGTACTACATAAGGAAGTTTGTCAATAGAACAGCTGAGCTTCTGAGAGAGGCTGAAAGCTACGACTCTGTTCCCTGGAACGAAGACAGGAAAGATATGCAGTGATGTACGTATGGAATCCGAGCTGGATTTCTCTACACAGTTCCAAAGGTACCTAACTATCCCAGCTATATGAGAACCATGTACCGCAATAGCTTGGGATTTAAGGGCTCAAAGCTATTCAATACCTCAGCAAAATATCAGAATGATCAGCATGGAATTGGCGGGGATACTTTCAAGAAACAACTTCTGCAGTCCAAGGTCCCAGATGAGGGTACATCACGTCAAGAAACACAAAAGATGGCACCAAAATCGAACTCTATTGAAGAGGAGATAAAACAGGCGACCTCGGCCTTTGGGCTGAAAAGTATAAACAGTCAAAGAATGTATGTGTGTATATATACTGATGCACTTACATGTATAATTTTGAGAGAGTGTGTGTATGTGTAAGTTCTGGGTTATAGTATATGTGCGTATGATCGTCTGTAGCTTTCGCTTACATGACTTTAGTTTTCGTCTGTTAGAGTCTGTGCGAATTTGTGCATAGAAAATGTCAATGACTAAGTTTCGATGGATTCCTAATTAAACACGGAACGCATCTGTAAGTCAAGTAGAGTTAAATGTTTTTAAAAGATACACAGACACACATACATATATGTGTGTCTGTATTATAAATGAAGACAGATAATGTATTAGCAGGTGTGCATAGAACCACTCCACTCTCGATATAATAATCTAGTTTGAATGTCATTTATATTGAGATCAAAAGGACAGCGACTTTTGTATGTTAAAAGTTTTCATACATATATTACAGAGAGAGAGAGAGAGAGAGAGAGAGATAGAGAGAGAGAAAGAGAGAGAGAGAGAGAGAGAGAGAGAGAGAGAGAGAAAGAAAGTGAGAGAGAAGCAGAAAGTGACAGACTCATATAGACACACACTTTTACTAGGGAATTTTTTAAGTACTCGCGTATGGAAAAGTTATTTTTGTATGTCACGGTACCGTCCAATCTATCGCAAGTTGTCATGTTGTTATACATCGCTGGCTACGATGCGCTTCACACTGTTTTAGCTTCCGAATGGCGCCACCCGTCTGGCTATGTGAGTGGGTCAATATTTCTCCCCGATCCGAAAACTATTCCACCACAGAGTGCCCCCATTTACAGCTGAGTGGACTGGGGCAACGGGAAAGGAAGTGTTTTGCTCAAGAACACCGGGCACCGCCCGCTCTGGGAATCGAACTCATGGTCCTGGGATCATGAGTGCAACACCCTAACCACTAGGCCGCGCACCTTCACATTTAGTACATACACATAGCGCAGGCGTGGCTGTGTGGTAAGAAGCTTGCTTTCCAACTACATTGTTCCTGGTTCAGTCTCACTCCGTAGCACCTTGGGCAAGTGTCTTCTACTTTAGCCTCGGGCCGATTAATGCTTTCTGAGTGAATTTGGTAGACCGAAACTGAAAGAAGCCTATCGTATACATATATATATATATAATTAGTGAACATTTAAACAAAAAAAAAAGAGGTGAGCTTTAACAGGTCGCCTTACATGCTAGAAGGAACAGTCAAAAGTCCAAACCACAGTTAAGAGCAATTTCGAAGGGAATGAAAAATAAAAATATTTACCATGTTTTACGGCCGGACCTTAGGTTATAGACCGGAAGTTATAGAAAATAGCATTTGGGTAACAGACCAAGCGGTGGAATCGAAGCCTGGAACACATTGTGGAGAAACACATTTCTAACATTCACATCTACTGCTAGTACCATAATATTTGTTCGAATAATATAACATAATATTATATAAACATATATTTGTCTGATGGATATAAATATATGCGCACACATTTAGGATAATACATATATAATATTACACATGCATATATATATATATATAGATAGATAGATAGATAGATAGATAGATAGATAGATAGATAGATATATCTATACATATGTGCATTTACATACAACCATGCACTCATGCACATATACATATGATATCATAAACGCATACGTGTATGTATACATTTGTGCATATTGCGTATGTTGACTCGATTGCGTTTATGTTCTCGTTATGCAATTATGCATTCATATCTGCTAGTACTTGCATACATTATTTAGTATATCTGTATATGCCTACATACATACATGCATACATACACACACACACACACACACACACACACACACATATATATATATAAAGAGAGAGAGAGATTTAGGCATATGCATGTGTATAAGAAATGTATATACATACATA
>NC_068999.1:5760274-5761989 GCF_001194135.2 Octopus bimaculoides | reverse complement strand
ATATATATGGCAGGTAATTAGCAGAGTTATCGCCAAAAAGGAAAACAAATAATGTCACTAAATATGACTGAATGTTTTACACCACCTACACTGCTAGAAACAAGACTTGAAACACTCTGATGCTGCAGTCAATGCACATGTAATTGTGTACATACCTGCCGGGAGCGACCGTAGACGGCCGGAAATTGGCGATTGTGATATCCCTTTACCGTACGGTTTCAGCTTTAGGCGAGATAGATAGGTAGATAGATAGATAGATAGCTAGATACATACATACATACATACATACATACATACATAAAGAATGTTTCTCTATAATGGTCTTTGAATATAAACTCAGCAACTTAAACCAGGTGTGCAGTGCAGAAACAAATGTTGTGATCTACTATTAAAGTTTGATATCCTCCATCCTCATGTTATATTATATATATATATATATATAGGCGCAGGATTGGCTGTGTGGTAAGTAGCTTGCTTACCAACCACATGGTTCCGAGTTCAGTCCCACTGCGTGGCACCTTGGGCAAGTGTCTTCTACCAAAGCCTTGTGAGTGGATTTGGTAGATGGAAACTGAAAGAAGGCCGTCGTATATATGTATATGTGTGTGTTTGTGTGTCTGTGTCTGTGATTGTCCCCCCAACATCGCTTGACAACCTGCTTCATCCATCTGTGGCGGTGACAGGCATTGTTCTCCCAGTCAGTCTCCTGCATATCACAGGTATTTAGTGAGGACTTGACACAGTCCTTAAATCGCAGCCTTGGTTTCTGCCGGGGTCTCTTTCCATTAACAAGTGCCCCATATAACATATGTATGTATAGATGTGTATACATCAAGACATATATAGACATGAAACTATATGTAACTATTGTTGCAAAACTTTCCTGCGAGACCCAATTTCACATTCAGTTCATTTCACACGTATATAGAGAAGAGAGGAACTATTTTCAGTGAGCGCGTATGAATATCTCTGCAGATCAGTTATGCGGCGATGTTTTTTTCTATGTACGACAATGCATATACATCTGCCCACGCGATTGTCTGATTCCAGCACACGTATTTCACATATGCGATCGTATTTTTGTTTTTACATCAAGCTTGACATTAATAGTTCATTTTCAGGAACAATATGACTTGTTTTATCAGATCTGAAGCTCCGACATTATTTTGGGGGGATTTGTGGAAATGTCATTTATGGAATATGAACGAAATTAATGTATACTATCACACATATGAAGACACACATGGACAGACAGAAGCACACACATGTATGTAACTAGATAGATAGATAGATAGATAGATAGATAGATAGATAGATAGATAGATACATACATACATACATACATACATACATACATACATACATACATACATACATTCATGGATATTTAAATATATACACCAAAACGCACAGACGCGCAGACACCCACGCATTAAAACACACACACACACATACATACACACACAAATAAACACATACGTACACTAACACACACACAAACATACTGATATATGGATATATTTTACATAATAGGTCTTCGGAAAGAAAGAAAGAAAGAGAGAAAGAGACAGCGAGATGTATTATCTATACAGATATGCTTCTACATGCAGCTGCATGTATATAAATATGCCTGCATGCTCATGTTATGTATTTGTGTGCATGTATATATATATATAATTATATATATATATATATATATAAATATATATATATGG
>NC_068999.1:5759848-5760264 GCF_001194135.2 Octopus bimaculoides | reverse complement strand
ATATATATATATATATATATATGTGTGTGGGTGTGTGGGTGTGTGTGTGTGTGTGTTTCATGAAGTTAGAAGATAGAAAGGTTGATAGGTATAACAACACGTAGCTATACTCATATCTATTTATATATATATGTGTGTGTGTGGATGTATGTGTGTATAAATGCATCGAAAGTAAGTAATATATATTAGCAGAATGTCTTATCAAATTTGCAATCGTAGTATTTTAATGCTGTTATTTGGCGTTCCTCTTACAGGCCGTGTTTTGACCGACGTCTGTCTTATGTTGCTGACATCCTTCTCATTATACATTCATATATATACACACACATACACACTCACACATATGTACACACGCAAACACACACACACACATAGATACAAACACACACACACATATATATATATATATATATATA
>NC_068999.1:5757633-5758621 GCF_001194135.2 Octopus bimaculoides | reverse complement strand
GCTTCTTTCAGTTTCCGTCTACCAAATCCACTCACAAAGCTTTGATCGACCCGAGGCGATAGCAGAAGACACTTTCCCAAGGTGCCACGCAGTGGGACTGATCCGGGAACCATGTGGTTGGTAAGCAAGCTACTTTATTTCATTATATTGGCTATGAAAGCCGTACATAGATGGAGTAGCTGCGAGCTGGACAAAGACATTAATGAGATGAGGTGAATGATGAACAGGATGATATTAATGGGAGAAGGCAGAAGTCGCCCGCCGAACGCTGCTTCTCTAAAACATTGTTCTTCTATAAATTTACATATTTGAGGCAATAAACCTCTTACAGAGTTTCTTATATTCTCGAAGACATTGTTCTTTTTTTTTCCTATTCTAAAAACAAAAAACAAAACGAGGTATTAAACCTCTTATTCAGTTCCCAAATTTATATAGTAGCTCATTAAACGTCTAGAGAACTACGCTGCGTGGAAACAATTGTAGTGATAGAAAATTAATGTCCAACCGTACCCCTTCTTGTTGACTCCAAATTTTCAGTTATATATTCACACACGATAGAAGCCCTAACACAAACCTGTAAGTAAGTATAATACTACTACTACTGGATAGCACAGGGTGAAATCTGAGGGTGGACGAGTTTTATACTGTACTCTAATATGTTCCTTAGAGAATACACCATAACTATACATGTATCTCTTGATGTCTGTCTTATGATAGTAGGGTGTGATTTGAAGGAGATTTCGCTATTATTTCTAACTGGTCTATCGTTCACGTGAACGATATGCTAAATCGTTGACCTGTAGTATAATCGTTTTTAAAACATCAACATTTATAATAAACCTGTTTTCTGGCATAAATCGACTTTTACTGAACGCAAACTGACAGAAAATAAACCAAGAACACGCGAACAATTAACAAACAGGAACACAATAATGACTTATAAATCTCTGTGTGTGCATGTGCCTCTCTCTCTCTCTCTCTCTCTCTC
>NC_068999.1:5753487-5756603 GCF_001194135.2 Octopus bimaculoides | reverse complement strand
GTGTTGACAAATACCAATATTGTCTCCATCGTAACTAACCACCTGACTGTTGTACTTTCCTCATTCCCTGTTTGGCCAGACTGGAGCGCCTACTTCTCTGCTTCACGTGGAGGGGACATCTCCCACTGACCAAGGAATCCATCGGTCGCTAACGCCTTCTGAAAAGCAGGCCATTTTCTGGACTCTTTTACCCTTGATCGAACGCTACATCAGGCATGTAGCAGCTGGGAAAAGAGAGATCTGCACCAGCATTTGGTTAGTACTCATGGCTGAGTAAACTGCAGCTACGTGAAATGAGGTGCCTTGACCAAGGCCGAAAGGCATCGCCCAATCCAGGAAATGAACTCACGACATTATGCACGTGAGTCGAACGTCTGAACCCTAGGACGCGCACCTTCACATACTGAATCAATGTGACAGAGGGACAAAGCTGGACCTTTAAATCAGACATAACCCATTTAACAGGTTTCCCCACTGATTCCGTCCACCTCATTTCATTCAGAACTCTTGGCTTGATCTGTGACTATGACCGAAATTTGCTTTTGTTGTGTCACGCATTTCGATCGAACCCAGAACATCGTCACTGGAAAGGAAAATTTTTAACTATTCGGTTGTTATACGTATATTCCAAGACACGTGACTGAGTGCTTAGGCTATTGGACTGACGATCGTAAGGACGTAGGTGAGATTTCTGGGTCAATGACTATGTTAAGACCATATTTCACCTTGCTGCAGTATATTCGGCTGAAAAGGACTACCAACCGATTATTGATAGAGCTCTCACTCTCTCTTTCTCTCTCTCTCTTTCTCTCTCTCTCTTTCTCTCTCTCTCTTTCTCTCTCTCTCTCTCTCTCTCTCTCTCTCTCTCTCTCTTTCTCTCTCACTCACTCCATTTCTCTTTAAACCCCTCCCCTGCTCTCTCTTTCCAGTTACCACATCCCAGAAGTTTTCCATGAGTCATGAATTTGAGTGCCGAGATATCAATTGCTGATCACCACTACATAAGCACTTGAAACTATAATCAAAACGTTTTCTTAACATTTAGCGAAAGCGGCGTATGCTACCAGATCATACTCGACTACGGCTATGTTCTAATTTGTGGTGAACACCCTCTCTATGTAACGTGAATGCTTTCGCTTCTGTTGGCCTCTTTAGACCAGATTTGACCATAAAGCACAAAGCTGGATATATTTACCTGTTTATGTATTAGGCAGTATTTCATACATACATACATACAGTCACGTTCCCTAAGTATGGTCTTACAGCATAGCTACAACCACTGTTGATGCTCCTTCAAGTTCCGACTTTCGCTAGTGGAAATGTAATTCATTTCTTTTAAGAGTTTGTGTTCCTACGAAGATAATGGATTGTGTAGCATTTATCTTAATAACAATCATTACTTTTATTTAACAAATATTATTCTAGCAATGATTTGTGGAGTTGTTATTATTTTTATAAATTATTTACAACGCGTTTGTGGAGTATAGGAATGATGTTAATAAAATATAAATCCTACGAGAGCTTGTGTTATATATTAAATCTAATATCACCTGGATATAAAACTTAACGTCTTTGTTCTTCGTTATTCATTTTCAGAACGTGGTTATCATACACACACACATACATACGCACACGTACGTACTCAAACGTGCATACATATATAAAAATATCCGTGTGACTGTGTGTATGCATATAGATATATAATTGTATATGTGTGTATGTATGTATGTATATATGTGTATATATATATGTGTGTGTATGTATATACACACATACAGATGCACACGTATACACACACATACATACATACATACATATGCACGCATACACACACAAACAAACACTCATATAAAAATACTCATATAAATATATATATATATAAACACTCATATAAATACTCATATAAATATATATATATAAACACGTATAAGAGTGTGTGCGTGTGAGTGTGTATACGTCAAATTATTAAGTTACATAAAGGTAAAAATTATCACTTCATATTGCATTCAGGCTTCCATCTTTGGTTTTATCTTCGATTTTTTTTTTCACATTTTTACATTTTTGTGTCTTTATAAATTATTATTGAGATGTCGAAATGGACAAAGCGCTTCCGTTGTGTTCAGTGTTAAAACACATACATCTCAGTAGTATAAGCAGAGGTTATTTATTATAACAATATTCTTACTCGACCCCTTTAAGAAAACGAACCGCACAATTGGCTCCTTATCAGTTCTTTATAGTCGGATAGGCAAGATTCGTGCAAAAACTCCGTTTCGGATCAATCCATTCTGGGTACCAGCACACAGTTGTTTGACTAACAAAAATTCTTCACCAAGTCATTTTCCTGTTCAGTTATTTTCTTTTTCTTGATTTTGAGGTCGTGGTAGGGATTAAGAAGTTCGCTTCGCAACAGCCTGATTTCGTGTTCAGTCCCTACCGAGCGGTATCGAGGGCAAATATATTTTACTATAGCCTTCGAACGGCTAATGCACTATGAGTGAAAATGACCGAAGGAAACTGCACGGAAGCCTGTCATATGCGTCTCTGTGTGCAACTATGTATGTACAGAAGCATGTACATGTATGTATGTAAATAATTCTTTTTGTGTATTAAGGTTACCATTGGTTTCATGTTAAGGAAAATATCTTAAAATGCTAAACAATTTTCTCTATTCTATCTCCCTCTCTTGTTCTTCTTCCTGTCTGTTTTTCTCTCCTACACTTTCTCTAATTCTTCTCTTCTTCCCTTTTTTCTCTCCTACACTTTCTCTAATTCTTCTCTTCTTCCCTTTTTTCTCTAATTCTTCTCTCTCTCCCTCACTCTTCTTCTTTGACTCTCTATTTGCTCACACGTGACCAACGGCTATCTATCTTTCTTTCTTCCACTTCCTTCCTAAAGACAAGACGTGATTTTGCCTGTCTCCTCTGAAAGCTCGTTTCTCCAGCGTTCATCACTTCACCTCATTATGGCTTAACAGCCCTTACCGTTTGCTTTTACTATTTTGTTCTTTTTAAATTTTATTTAATTTGCTTTGCGGGAACGACTGTTTTAACGAAGTCACGTCTTGTCCCTACGTTCGAAACGCGAAGTAGGTTAAACAGGGAACAACTGACAAA
>NC_068999.1:5749384-5753031 GCF_001194135.2 Octopus bimaculoides | reverse complement strand
TATATGGTGAGTATATATTAGGATATGTGAATATATTAGAAGTTTATCACGGAGCGACGACTGACCTGGCCAGGGAAACGGTGACGTCATAGGACTACACCTTGGCAGATTGGGAAGAAACAGCGGGAGAACTGAATTGAGCCAACGATGCTTCTTTCATTGATATTGAGCGGGGGGGGGGGAGACACAAGAACGTCAATGGCCAGGATCAGCAACGTCTATCTACACAGTAACTGTAACGGATGCAAAGGGGCTGAAAGGAAGTTCGTAGTTGTGCTATCAGCTAATGAAAGACTGATTGTCACGTAAGCTTCAAGTTCAAATTCATAATAGAACTGAACAGCAACAGAGAGTCTCGGGAGACTGCGCAACTAGTGTGGCGAACATCGTAACGTTGAAACAGAACCTTGTGGTCCTGTATATGAGTCTCCGTAGCTGCATCGTTCAATGTATCTACTCACAAAGGTCTGGTCAGCCCGAGGCTTCTGTAGAAGACAGCAAAGGTGCCGCGCATTGGTATTAAACGCCAGACCGTGTGGTTGGGAAAGCAAATTTATTACTATACAGCCACACGGATGAAATATCAATTAGTACCTCAAGATCAGGGAATTAATCTTAATAATGGCCCCCTCCCCCTCGAAAGGAAGGAGATGCAATGCTATGTAAATATGGAAGACTTTCAAATAGATTTCAGCAAGAACAGACTGTTTTTGTTTTTGTTGTTGTAGACAATAGAAGCGGATTAAAGGCGAACCTGTCAGAGAACTTTTAGTGTTTAGATTATCAATAGCAGAGCGTTTAACAGGTTGGTCGTAGGGAAAAGGGGGAGTAGAGGAGGGGAAGGAAGAGAAAGGAGGAAGGAAGAGAGATGGTAGAGGAGGAGGAGCAGGAGGAGGAGGGTAGTAAATGGGGACATATTTCGTGTTTGCCTTTCCGTGTAAAACTTTTCTTCTCTCATTAAATCGAAAATCAGTTATTTTTAGAGCTTTCAGACAAAAGAAGTGCTTGCTTCTCTGTGTGTGTGTGTGTGTGCGTGCGTGAGTGTGTGTGTGTGTATGTGTGTGTGTGTGTGTGTGTGTGTGCACATGCATACATACGTATATGTGAGCATAAATCTAATATATATATATATATATATATGTATGTACGTATGTATGTATGTATGTGTGTAAATGCACAGACACACACATGTGTATGTATATATATATATAGATAGATAGATGCTGTCTCGCTCACACACAGAAACGTATTGAAATAGTCGAAGGAAAACAATGACTTCAGGTGTTTCGGTTTAGGACCGATCTTTAAGTAAGCAATTCTTGTGTGTTTGAAATACACATAAAATACAATAAAAGTTCTGTCGAAGATGGTGGTACCATGGACGGGTGGATATTCTGAGTTCGAATGCCGCCGAGGTCGACTTTGCCTTTCATCCTTTCGGGGATGATTGAATAAGTACCAGTTACGCACTGGGGTTGATGTAATCGACTTAATCCCTTTGTCTGACTTTGTTTGTCCCCTCTATGTTTAGTCCCCTGTGGCCAATAAAGAAATAAAAATAAATAAATCTAAATGTTTTAGACAAAGTCAGCGAGCTGGCAGAAACCTTAACACGCCAGGCAAAATGCTTAACGGTGTTTCGTCTGTCCTTACGTTCTGAGTTCAAATTCCTCCGAGGTCGACTTTGCCTTTCATCCTTTTGGGGTCGGTAAATTGAGTGCCAGTTGCGTAATGGGGTAAATCTAATCGACTGGCCCTCTCCCCAAAAATTTTGGGCCTTGTGTCTAGAGTAGAAAAGAATCGTTAGCACGCCGGACAAAATGCTTAGCGGCATTTCGTCAATCTTCATGTTCTGAATTCAAAAACCGCCTAAGTAGACTTTGCCTTTCACCCTTCGGGATCAATAATATAGGTACCAGTTGGGGACTGGTGTTGATATAATCCCCAAAATTTCAGGTCTGAAAGGAATATATATTATGGACCCCCAATCAAAGGCAGAAGAATCGTTAGCACGCCGGACAAAGTGCTTAAGGGCATTTTGTCCGTCTTTACAGTCTGATTTGAAATTCCAACAAGGTCTATTTTGCCTTTCATCCTTTCGGACTCGATAAAAAAAATACCAGTTGCGTACTGGGGTTGATATAATTGACTTACCCCCTCCTCTGAAATTGCTGGCCTTGTGCCAAAATTTGAAACCGATATATCTTATCGACCCCGATAGAATAAAATGCTAACTTGATCTCAGTGGGATTTGAACACAGCACATAAAGTATTGGAACAAAAACCACAAGCCGTTCAATGCCATAGGTTTTATTTTATTTTTCTGTAATCATTATGCTTTATTTATTCTTTAATTATCATGCTTTTTAATCGCAAGAGTCAACAAGATACAATAAGCGTATTTACTTACAGAATAAAAAAAATTATAATGCATTATAGGGATACGATATGGATGACATAAAAGAAGAGTGTAATTGTTTATCGAATATTTCCGTTTTATAAATTCTTCCACTTTTTAATATTTTCCTTCTTTACTCTCAACAAAAACAGAAATATAGGCGCAGGCGTGGCTGTGTGGTATAAATTTGCTTCCCAACCACACGGTTCCCGATTCGATCCCAATGCGTGGCACCTTCGGCAAGCGTCTTATACTATAGCAGCCTCGAGCCGACCAAAGCCTTGTGAGTGGATTTGGTTCATGAAAACTGAATTTTCAATTTCTTCTACTCTGTATTATATATATATATATATATATATATATATATATATATATATATACGCCTAAAAAAAGATGTCTTAATTAATATAGAAAGAATGTTTTAATTACTGTTAATTACGCTTTAAAATTATTAATAAAAAACACAAAAAAGACAAAGTTTTTGGCAATTTCTTTCATAATTTAATGGTCTTTTATTATTTTTTTTTACACAATTAGAGGTTCAAAGGAGCAGCAAATATACTGAACATTTGGGTAACATGATCGCTAAGTGGCATTTGAAATACAGCAGTTATCAAGAACAAAGGTTAAGCAGCAGTTTGAGAGAGAGGAAGAGAGAGAGAGAGGAGGGATTTCATAACAATGGTTGTTTGGATGTCGTTGTGATGGATAAACTTGGCAACAAGAGGTACGCCATCGTTGCTAGTGGAGGTAGGTAGGACTACGTTGCTTTCGTCAGGGGCAGATTTTGAAAATGTCACAGTTTGATCGACAGCAAGAATCGGCGAGCATGCGCACGGCCGACCATCTTCGTTTGACAACGGGAACGAAAGCATTTGTCATGTAGTTGATTTCATTTGTTCGTCGTTTTTGGTGCGTCATAATGGTTGATTCGTCTTGGACAATACCACCTGAAAATATATAAAAAAACAATTATATATATGAAATTATATTCAATGGAATAATTAGAATACCTACAGGCATGCAAATGTGTTTCTTATTCTTTTGTTCCTTTACTCGTTCACTGCGGCTATGCTGGAGCACCACCTTTAGTCGAACAAATCGAACCCAGGACTTATTCTTTGTAAGCCTAGTACTTATTCTATCGGTCTAAGTTATGGAGACGCAAACACACCAACATCGGTTGTTAGCGATGGAGGGAGGACAAATACAGACACAATATATATATATATATATATATATATATATA
>NC_068999.1:5746604-5748667 GCF_001194135.2 Octopus bimaculoides | reverse complement strand
TATATATATATATATATATGGTGAGAGAGAGAGAGAGAAACAGAGAGAAACAGAGAGAAACAGAGAAACAGAGAGAAACAGAGAAACAGAGAGAGAGAGGAGGGAGAGAGAGAGGCTGACAGACAAACAGAAAGAGAGAGTCATCTCACAATTTTATAGACACGCCTCATTATACCATGTTATCTCTATGGTTGCTTTTCGTTGCTGCGATGCCAAATGAAGTTATACTCTTACAAACTACGCCAAACGGGTTTGTCTATTGACTGCTAGATTAAGTGTTTCTGTACTTGAAATTACATTATTTTGTTTTATTTATAGAAATATATCTTTGAAACAACAACAACAAAAAATATGATCGTACCTACTTACATTTGCGATGTTAGAGTTTGCTTGAGTGTGTATTTGTACATATCTATGTATGTATACGTGTATGCATATGTGCGTGTGTGTGTGTGTGTGTGTGCATATGGGAATATTTACGTATATATATATATATATATATATATATATATATATATACATATACACATATATATCTATATATCTATATATATACACACATATCTATCTATCTATCTATACATGCATATATATATATATATACGCACACATATATATGTATGTTTATGTATACACACACACACACATATATATATATATATATATATATATATATATATATACGTGAATGTGTGTATGTGTTTGCGAGTGGGCGTATGTGTGTGTACTTGTTGTGTGTGGCTGTGTATGTGTATATGTTGTAGGTATGCATGTGTCTGACCAAATTTATATATGTGCGTGTGTGCGTGCGTTTGTATATGTGGAGATTCATGTATGTATAGTGGTGTAGGTGCCCGTATGTATATACACTTATTATTCTATTCGCTAACTCGTTTTCCATTTTGTTCCTACTAGATTTGCCTTTTATTCTCTTTCCCAACTACTCATATGATTCCTGGTTTCTAACCAAACATAAGTGCTTCATTCACATGTAAATATTATATTATTTGTTCCCCTGTCTGAAGAAATTCTAATACGAGAAGTCTTACATGTTTCCTACATCATGTACAATTTTGTAACTCCTATTAGTAAATGAAACGTGTGTAATGGTGAATGAATAATGCCCCGCGCGATTTTCTTCAATCTCCTGTATTTATATATACTTACTCTGCAAACAATATTCCCAGAATTTTGAATTCTAATGCGTACCTCACATAAATATAACAACCACATATGGATTAGAAGACTGAGATAAGCAGATGGGATTTAATGTGTGTGTGAATGTCTGTGTGTGTGTGTGTGTGTGTGTGTGTGTGTGTGTGTGTGTGTGTGTGTGTGTGTGTGTGTGTGTGTGTGTGTGTGTGTGTGTGTGTGTGTGTGTGTGTGTGTGCGATGTGTCTAAAGTTCGTCCATGAGATGATAGATAGATAGATAGATAGATAGATAGATAGATAGATAGATAGATACAATCAATATATATGCTGTCCGAAATATTCTCTGCACAAGGATGCATCATTCTTTAGCATCTGAAACTTAAAAGGAGGGTAAGGATGTGTGACCCTGAAACCCTAAAACGACGCCAAACTTCGCAAGAACTCATTACCATTTCTTTATAATAAGATTGTATTCATCTTTATTCTAAAACTTGTTCTACATTGATTAAATAAAAGAATAAACAAAATGAAGTACATTGTTCTCAGCGATTGATCTATCGCCAGAACTAATTCGATTATGTGAAGTTCTTTGATCATCGCACATCATGTATATTCTAATACTTATGGATCTTCGTTGATCCAATCTAAATACAATACTGTAAATATTAACCTCATGTATAACGCGACCCATAAACTTTGAAATATATTTCAAACGATGTAAAACGATTTAGCATCACATCGATTTTGCATACACCCATAAATAAGGCAAGTATGCTGTGTGGTATGAAGCTTGCTTCCTAACCACATGGTTCCGGGTTCACTCCCACTGCGTGGCACCTTAGGCAAGTGTCCTCCACTATAACCACGGGTTGACAAGAGCCTTATAGGTGTATTTGGCAGATGATAACT
>NC_068999.1:5745009-5746044 GCF_001194135.2 Octopus bimaculoides | reverse complement strand
CTCTCTCTCTCTCTCTCTCTCTCTCTCTCTCTCTCTCTCTCTCTCTCTCTCTCTCTCTCTCGTTTTCTCTCCCTATCACACACACGCACATACATACACATGTACAATATAGGCAGATGGACAAGCATAGTTAGATAGGTAGAGATAGATAGAGAGGTGAGCTGGCAGAAACGTTAGCATTCCGGGCGAAATGCTTAGCGGTATTTCGTCTGTCTTTACATTCTGAGTTCAAATTCCGCCGAGGTCGACTTTGCCTTTCGGGGTCGATTTAATAAGTACCAGTTACGCACTGGGATCGATGTAATCGACTTTATCTCTTTTTCTGTCCTTGTTTGTCCCCTCTCTGTGTAGCCCATTTGGGCAATAAAGAAATAAGAGATAGATAGATAGATAGATAGATAGAGACAGAGACGGACAGGCGATCAGACAGGCAAATATATATACAGACTGAGAGACAGATAAATAAATATATAAAATAGATAGAGAGACAGACAGACACACACGAACACACGCACAGAGTATACACGACCCTATCACTATTGGAGATCTGTGCAGCTCGGCTTTGATAACTAACTATATCGACCTGTGCATACTCGCATACGAAACTTCGTGTCAGTGTCTGTCTAAACTTCCAGTATATTTTATTTTAATTTACCAATTCCTCCATGCATGGAATGCAACGAAGAACTAAGCACATTAACTACATGTAATAGGTTAATTACATATGAATTTGATTATAATTTGGTCGAAGGTTAGAGTTAATTATTTTTTATAAAGTAATTCTTTATAATAGTTAAATGTTTCGTGTATAATTGAGACTAATTATTCGCGCCAACTAATTAAATAACATCATGGTTTAATGATTTAATAAAGTTACAAGTGTTATATGAACATGTGGGCGTGTATGTGTATAGGTTTACATGTGTTAGTGTATGTATTAGTGTATATTTGTGTATATTTGTGGCTAAGTCTGTATATGTAAATAAATAATACTTTTGTGTGTGTGTGTAAGAGAGTATATATATATATATATAT
>NC_068999.1:5743496-5744084 GCF_001194135.2 Octopus bimaculoides | reverse complement strand
GTGTGTGTGTGTGTGTGTGTGTGTGTGTGTGTGTGTGTGTGGATCGGAATACGTGTGTGTTTTGATGCAGTCAAAGATATGAATTTTAATCTTTAGTGTTTGAATAATATCACATAAGACAGAATAAATTATAATTGAATATCTCTATATTTATATCTCTGTCTCTATATTTATAATTATAATCTGTATATTTATATCTACATCTATGTTCGTATCGGCATCGATAGCAATTCTTTCTATTTATTTCTCTTCCTTTTTCGCTATCGCTTTTTTTAGACTATATAGCAATGGATATATATTCTTTTGATTTGTTTAATCGTTTCAATCATTAAACTGATGCCATCCTGGGGCACCGCCTTAAAGGGCAAAATTGATTATATCGACCCCAGTACTTCGTTTAATAATCGTAGTATCGATCTTGACAAAAAAAGTAAAGGGGAATCTCTGGCATAGACAGACGTTCAAGTTTGTCTACGATATACATATAAATGTATGTATGTTTGTATGCATGTATGTATTTATGTATGTATGCCTCTATATACATACATACATACATCCATCCATACACATATATATATGTACATATAT
>NC_068999.1:5740955-5743377 GCF_001194135.2 Octopus bimaculoides | reverse complement strand
ATATATATATATATATATATATATATAATTAAAATGCATATGTATATGTATGAAACAGCATCAAGCGCCGGCGAGATTTGTGGCGGTCTGTGTTAGCAAGGAATATATTATTTGGAAAGCGTAGCAGAAATTGTAAAGAAATTTGGCCATTGTGCTGCATATTCGCTCAGTTGCAGCTTGTTGTTCAAATATAAAGAATGTAAAGCCCTTCTCTCTTTCTACTTTTCTGCTGTTATCTCTGACCTGAAGAAAACCTTTTTTAGAAACATCGTAACTGAACTCACCGGGGTAATAACATATATATATATTTTCTTTTCAATGAAAAAATTAAATATTCTTTGCTACTCTACGCACAAGGCCCGAAATTTTGGGGGAGGTGGGGAGGTGGGGAGGCTGTCGGTTAGATCAACCCAGTACGCAACTGGTACTTAATAATAATATATATTCTGGCAAAGATGTGTGCGGGCAGCGAACATAAAAAAAAAAATTCTTCTCGAAAATAATACATTTGTGTTGCAATATTTAATTTTTTCTTTTCTACTCTAGACACAAAGTCCGAAATTTTTGGAAAGGGAGTGGGGGGGGCAGTTTATTAGATCAACTCCAGTACATAACTGGTACTCAATTTATTGACCCTGAAAGGGTGAGAGGCTAAGTCGACCGCGGTGAAATTTGAACTCAGAACGCAAAGACAGACGAAATACCGCTAAGCGTTTCGCCCGGTGTTGCTAACGTTTCTGCCAGCTCGCCCCCTTTCATCAGTGAAAGAATGTTGGTTACGAGTTTACGAGCTTACTGTTATTCACAGTATCTAAAAATGCGGACGGAGACAAATTTGTCTGTCTAATTTGCTTATCAGTACATGCGCTGACATCGCAGAGAAATTCATTCGTAATGTACAGCATATTTGTTGATAATCTGAAATGCAATTTATACCTGTTTTGCTGAGGCGGGGAGTCAACCCGTCATAGAATCGCCGGGACGCTGTCATTATGTACGGAGTGTAAGGATGTTTTAAATCTGGCAGAAACCATCCGTTCCAGATCTAAACAAATCAGGTTACTTCCGGAGAGATAATGAGAAAGAGAAAGCGTGTGTGAAAGGGAGAGAGAAAAGAATTATCTTTCCCACGATTTATCTAGTACCTTATTAAGCGGCATCGTGTTACATATCTTATTTCTCCTTTTCCATAAAATATAAAGAATTTAGAATTAGATTTGAATTTAGAAATTGTTCTTATTTGGCAAGTGATTTGATCCAAGACCATGTTTGAAACAAGCAATTACAGCATCGAAGACAGATTTTTAACTACACAAAAGCTGTCGACTGCATTTAATACTTTATTACTTATTTCTTTTCGAAAATATTTGTCCCACTATCTCTGACCTGGTCACTGATACTATTCAGCTGAAATACATAAAGAATTTAAACCAAATAAAAATGTGATATTTTTATCATAAAATATACTGCAGTGTTTTTCAGGAATTTGAAAAAAATCTCTCAGCCTAAAGAGGAATTGATTCTTCGTGTTTTCTACAATTTACCAATATTCTATCTTTCTACTTCAACTTTGATCCTGTTCCTATTAAGCTATTTACTTTTTCCATTTCTTATCGAGTTGCTGCGAATAGTCCAGGAAATATACGAGATCACAATAAATTTCTCGATCGGTGAGGTCAATGTTATCAATTTGACCTGCTGACAACAAAGACATCACATTTAAGTAAACCTAACGTTTTTCATATACTCATGTTGTTGTTGTTGCTGTTGCTGTTTTCAGGGGGTGTTTTTAACTATCTATTTTGCGAGATTTTCAATCACTAGATTTAACATATCCATTATGGCTGTCGAAGCCAGGGTTAATTAAATTATCACTCGAAAGTTCTGGATGTTGTATCTAGCGTTATATTAACCTCTCTGTGTGTTGCGATATCAATTATAAAGACATTATATATTGTTATTAATATAGGTTTTACGCGCGCTTCTTTTTTTCTTTGTTTTTTTTTTTTTGTATGTATGTGAACGAATCATAGAAAGGTGAATTTTACGAAAGACAGTTCTTTTATCAAGAAATGGTCTCTTCTATGCTCTCATTTTGTGTTACGTATGTTATAATATACGGTATATGCTACTAAATCACTCTCGCTCGCGAGTGACGGCAGTCTATTCTATTGCACAATGTGTGTGTGTGTGTGTTTGCGTATGTATGTATATATTTATTTAATTATTTTATTTATATATATATATATCACATGAATCACATTAACTTTCTTTATTCAGCTGCTTGTAAGTAATTGTTTTCTCAAAGAAAAGCGAACTTAAGTAATTTTTAGGAATTATAAAATATAATATTAATGTAAACTTACACACACACACACACAGACACACATATATATATATATATATATATATATATATATAT
>NC_068999.1:5738842-5740640 GCF_001194135.2 Octopus bimaculoides | reverse complement strand
ATGTGTGTGAGTTCGAGAGGGGAATATGTTGCATAAAACCATAATTAACTGATCCTTCTGTATTTTCTTTTACCCAGAGACTGGAACTTTCCAGCACACCCTCGTGTACATATATATACATACATGCATACACACACACACACACACACACACACACACATATATATATATATATATATATATATATACGTAAGTACATACATATATAGATGCATAAATATACACCAGTATTTGTACTTCATTAATGATAGAAAATATTCTTTTCTACCCTAGGCACAAGGCCCGAAATTTTGGGGGAGGGGTCCAGTCGATTAGATCGACCTCAGTACGCAACTGGTACTTAATTTATCCACCCCGAACGGATGAAAGGCAAAGTCGACCTCGGCGGAATTTGAACTCAGAACTCAGAACCTAAAGACAGACAGAATACCGCTAAGCATTTCGACCGGCGTGCTAACGTTTCTGCCACATCGTCGCCTTATTAATGATGTAAGATATTGAAAGCCTTATTACGTGAATATTGATAATGGAAGCGGCAACACTGACAGAGGCAGCGCCAGCAGCAGCAGCAGCGGCAGCAGTAGTAGTAGTAGTAGTAGTAGTAGTAGTAGTAGTAGTAGTAGTAGTAAGACAATTGTAGGATATTTTTAGGAAAGGAAGTTTTGTCAATGGCTGGACACCAGCCTTGCTATTTCCATCTCTTGACTGGATTTCGTCTGTTCGGTAGAATCGATGGAAACCTGCTGTTAGTCTCCACGTTATGAAACTGAGATAGGTTTACCTAAAGCACACACACACATATATACGTATGCTTGCATATATAGAGAGAAAGACAACACACATACTGATAGATAGATAGATAGATAGATAGATAGATAGATAGATAGATAGATAGATAGATATGCATGGGCGACTGCTGCTCTTCCATAAAAACAACCCTAGGTTGAGCGTTCGCCGGTGAGGGGATTTCCACCCATACTTGTACCCATGAGGGGAACCTCTTAGGTGCACCCATGGCCATTTGTGACCGACGGAGTCGAAAGAACATATACATATACACATGGATGAGCAGAGGGGATAGATAGATTTGGAATAGCTTCTGTCTTTATAGCGTCTTACAGTTTTCATGGAAACAACAAGTAGTTTAACTCTCCAAGAGATGTTTCTCCTCATAATATCAACTAAGTTTGATTCTTTAGTATATATAATGTATGGCCGCCAAACACCCAGATTATATAACTTCGATACAGAACTCACCTCAACAAAATAACTGCTTACGTAAGCAGACACAATATCACTTCAGTCCTGTGGTTCTCACCGCCTTTATTTCACTGGGATAACGATTAAGAAAATATAGGAAATATAGACTAAAAAAAGCCGGAATCAACAGAGATTAGATATTTATTTTTGTGCTTCGTTTCATTGATTTTCTTAAAATATTTAAAGTAAGAATTTTAAATGCCGTTTTCCATTGATTTTCACAAAACCGGAGCAATGCAGGAGATAAGTTGGATAAAATGACGTCAGAGTTTTGGGATTGACAAGCGTTTCCGTTTTTATAAATAGCTAAATTTTTACTGCTGCTGCCGCCGCTACCTCTACCCGCGTTGCTTCTATTATTACCACTGCTAAAACTGCTGTTGTTATTATGATAGATTATAAAGCAATATACGGGACACACTAGGCCATATGATTCACACAAAATATTTAAGGCTGCTACAACTGCCTTCTCTCTCGCTCTCGCTCTCTCTCTCTCTCTCTCTCTCTCTCTCTCTCTCTCTCTCTCTCTCTCTCTCTC
>NC_068999.1:5731901-5737241 GCF_001194135.2 Octopus bimaculoides | reverse complement strand
ATATCATTCTTTATTTTTTATATAATTAATTGTTAATGAATTACTTCTTATATTTTTAATTAAGAAACAATTGTCAAGGGAGAATTTGACCTTTGAAAAGTAAAAGTCTTCAAGATGTCGACTGAGAATTATCACCTACCGTAAATCAATCACCATCCCCGTCAATGATTAAGGTGTGATCGAACATGTTTTGTATGCGTATTATATGTGTTGTGTGGTGGGGGGGGTGTTTTTGTGTAGGTAGTTAATTAAGTGTCAGCACTCTGAGTAGAACGGTGAGATAGAATATGTTAATTAATCAAGACATTAGCTGAGAAACGTTAACACCGGATCAAAGTTGAAAGCTGGTGGCGGGCTGGGATTAATAGCAATAATATAACGATGGCGGTGGCGGTGGAGGTGATGATGATGATGATGATCATGATGATGATGATGATCATCATCATCATGATGATTTCTGCATTCGGCACAAGAGCCCATGACATTGATGACTATATACTATACACTAAGTGAAATAATAACAATAATAATAATAGTAGTAGTAGTAGCAGTAGTAGTAGTAGTAGTAGTAGTAGTAGTAGTAGTAGTAGTAGTAGTATGTAGTAGTAGTAGTAGTAGTAGTAGTAGTAGTAGTAGTAGTAGTAGTAGTAAAAAAAGAAGAGTGCCATTGTTATCAAGTGAACGATATTTCGGCATCTAGCATTCCTTCCACAGGTTCAAAAAATAAACTTGTCAATCTATTTCCTCTTTGGTAATATTTTATAGGATTGGAGCAACTCCCCCAGTAGGTATACAGAAATTTTGTTCTGCAGTGTGAACTCTTCTGATCAATTCTTTGCCCCAACATCCATAACATTGATTAGGACATGGAGCTCTTTTTTGGTTGTACTTTCCGGTCAGCATATCTGTATGTTTGAAGAATGCTTTTTTAAAAATTTTTTCTACATCTTGTTTCAAGTTTACCATCCTTTGGTATTCTTTTGCCACGGACTGTAAGGTTAGATCTTGTTTCGCTTGTTCCAATTTAGAAAGAATTCTTGCCCAAATTTCTGTATCTTCGCTGTAAGGCCTTGTACGAAAATAAGACACTTGAATAGTTGTAAGTTCTTTAAGTTTAAAACTTTCACAAATCCTGTTGACTGTTCCTGCGTATGTGATAAAGTCCTCTTTCTCTTCTTTCGTTATAATACAACACTCCATTCGAGTGTTAAATAGAGGGGTTTTATCACCGAATATGTTAGACGGTAATTCTATTGTTTCTTTAACTCAAATTTCATTGCTTTTTTTTTTTTTGGGTGAGCAATAAGAAATTACTGTAATGTTCATGCTCTAACGGAGGTAATTTTTGCAACAACAATCACACTTTATGTTCATCCGACTATGATTTGCAATCTTGCTTAAAAATCTCTTTTTTTAGTACAATGCATATATATATATATATATATATATATATATATATATGTATGTATGTATGTATGTATGTATGTATGTACATATGTATATATACATATACGTATCTATATATATATATATGTATATATATATATATAAGTGTGTGTATGTGTGTATACATCTATTCTGTGACATCATTCGAGGCCTATGTGTACTTTTAAGCAGTAGCAAATTCCACTTTCGAGTGTGTACCAGGTGTCTTCGTCCAAAATATATTGATTTTCATAAACGAGAAGCATTACAACTAAATACTTTGAATTCTTTATCATAAATGGCAGACGTCTTTCTGAACATATTGATAAAATCATATACATACATATGTGTCTATACACACACACACATATATAAATGTATATATATATGTACAGACGGACACATATATGTATATATGCACGCACACATGTATATACACACACACACACGCACACACACACACATATATATATATATATATATATATATATATATATATATATATATATATATATATATATATATACATTTCCGGAGAGTACATACAGCCAGGAGTGCGCACAAGCGTATGTATGTAAGTGAGGAGGTGTATTAATTAATATTCTATTTCTGACACCGTATTTCTTTAATTTGCTCTCATTGTCATTTCTTATTTCTTTATTGCCCACAAGGGGCTACACACAGAGGGGACAAACAAGGACAGACAAAGGGATTAAGTCGATTACATCGACTCCAGTGCGTAACTGGTACTTAATTTATCGACCCCGAAAGGATGAAAAGTAAAGTCGACCTCGGCAGAATTTGAACTCAGAACGTAACGGCAGACGAAATACCGCTAAGCGTTTCGCCCGGCGTGCTAACGTTTCTGCCAGCTCGCCGCCTAAGCGTGAGAGAGAGAGAGAGACACTAGCAAAAACTTTTTATTCGCTCAAGCTTTTAAACACAATCTTCTAAGAACTGTAAACTTCGTACAATTTGGTATGAAACTGACCCTGCAGCCCTCATGTTTCCCGTTCTTATAAGTCATATTCTTTCTTTATTTGTTGAATCAAAAGTTTTCTCAGAACACTCCAACGTACTGTGCTCTGGCAAGTTTCCCAACCAAGTACATTCAACCAATACCTTAGCTTTCGTTTACGTCTCCTTCACTCTTCAGCTTGTATCTACACGATCTTCCAGTTTATAATCTCAACACAAACACAACCTACACTACATAAAGCTTATCATTCAATCTTTCTTTCTCGTAAAATATATCAAACATTTGCAAAAAACTACGAAACGAATACTTTCTATGTACGAAACTACCACTTACTAGCTTTCTTTGGAAAGATGCTCTGAGGCTGCTCAATCGCCTGCGTCAGGGCTCGCTTAGATCGATCACGCCATATGCAAAGTGCAACAATACGATACGGTGTGTATTTGCTGCACGGATCTATACGATAAGCGCTTGATAATATCCAACACAGCACAAAGACCGCTACTGTCGTCGACCAAAACCGGAACGATGTGAATGCCATCTACAGAAAAAGAAAAATAATATACGAATTAAAATACACGTGGGTAAAATTTTACCAAGTTATGAAATCGTTGTGAACTTTTAAACAGGTGTAAGTATTCCTCGTTATTTTTTCAGCAAACTGAGAAATAAAGGAGATTGCCCTGACTTGTTCTTACAAAAAATCGCTATTCACATCAATCATACGGTTTAAAAACCATATTTTAAATATTTTAAATAATTTGAATTTATGTCAAGATTCTATTTTAATACATTCTATGCTCTGTGTAATTAATTAACAATGATTTAATCAATGAGCCGGTTCGGCAAAAGAGACCGATAAAAGAATATGTACTCTTTCTCTCTCTCTCGCACACAGTCACACACACACACACACACACACAGTCACACACACACACACACACACCTTCACACACCCGCACCATGGCAGTCAAACCAAAATATTAGATATACTTCATTTTAAGAGAACATCACAGCAACATTTAGCTTTTGGATTTGGTTTGCAACAGTAATCTCGATGAAAAGTGATTTCATTTTTACATTTTATATTAAAAGAAACTACATTAGATAACTATTTTGTCTTAATTTTAAATAAGCATTTTATATACATTATATATTAATTAAAAAGTTAAGTATATTTTATACAAACATCTTAATATAATTTAAAATAAATATTTCATAGAGTCAAAACTATTGAAAAGGTTGCAGACGCAACGAGAATTTTAGAAAAATAAAAAAGAAATAAGTGGAAATTTTACCGGTGAATGTATTAAATTATAAGCCACTAAAAGAGAATGACTCTCCCCAAACACAACATTTTATAGAATTTATATAGAAGTATAACAATGTTTTGTATATTCCCTATTTTATTATATATGAATAATATATCGAATATAAAAGAAATAATTTAAATAAATATCTTTTTATTTTAAATAAATATTTTGTATGAATAAAAATTAAGTATTTTGAATACATGTTTTATTTTAATTCTAAATAAATATTTGATATGAGTTTTGCAGTAAATAAAATGAATAAATATTTTACATGAAAATTGTTTAAGAAGCCGATTCTTTATTTACTTTCCATTTACTCTTTGAGACATTTTATCCATATCTTTCGTTTTCCTTTTCTTGAATAAGATTGTATCATATATAAAAATTATTCTAGTAACTAGTATTGATAATTTTTCTTTAAGACACACCATGTTGATAGAGACAGCTGAAAAACATAGCTTCAGTTTGGTTGAAAAATAAATAATTCAACAGCGATAATGGTAAACCCCTTTCAATGCTGATGCAGGAATTGTATACAACTACTGCTCACAGAAATCAGAGAGTGTTCATACTTTAGAGCCGGATATCAAGCACAAACGCTTCTCAACATCATGCGACAATCACCCCTGGCACAGAGGAAAACTGTTTCTTATCTCAATGTCTTCTGTCATTACTATAACGTCATTAAGGTAATTAATGTTAACTTTCTGGGCGAAATGCTTAGCGCTATTTCGTCTGTTCTGAGTTCTAATTCCACTGAGATCGACTTTGCCTTTCATCTTTTCGGGATCGATAAATTAAGTACCAGTTGCGTACTGGGGTCGATCTAATCGACTGGCCCCTTCCCCCAAAATTTCGGGCCTTGTGCCTAGAGTAGAAAAAATTACCGAATGGACTTAATCTGTTTTACTCTAGGCACAAGGCCTGAAATTTTGAGGGCTGGGCCAGTCGATTAGATCGACCCCAGGATGCAACTGGTACTTAATTTATCGACCCCGAAAGAATGAAAGACAAAGTCAACCTCGACGGAATTTGAACTCAGAACGTAGCGGCAGACGAAATACCACTAAGCATTTTGCCCGGTGTTCTAACGCGTCTGCCAGCTCGCCGCTTTACCGAATAGACTTAATAACGACATGACACTTTAGTTTCTGATATGGAGCTTAACTCATCGTGCGCATTCCATTTAACAAAGAATGAACGATTCCCCACGCAAATTTTTGATTTGGGTACATAAAACGAAGGAAAAGCTCTCTTGAGGTCGTGTACTAACTATCCATTCGATTATGATTCTCGTAAAATTGTAATCCAGAGCCAATGATATTTAATCGATATCGCCAATAATTTGCTAATCAACACATACGAAACTTTGCCCACGTAACTCTAACACACCGGCTATTATCATCAGCGAAGCAGAAAACAGATAATGGCCCTGTTTCGTCTACGTTTATAAAGCGTAGGAAATGGATTACAGTCATGTGATCGTTGAGTCTGAACATACATAAACACACACACACACACACGCACACATATGCATAAGTGTGTGCGTGTGTGTGTGTATATATATATGTCTGTGTATATATATATATATATATATATATATATATATATATATATAGTCTTATA
>NC_068999.1:5727805-5731511 GCF_001194135.2 Octopus bimaculoides | reverse complement strand
ATATATATATATATATATATATATATATATATATATACTTGTGTGCGAGCAGAGAAAGTGAGAGAGAAGCACAGTTTTATAGGCTTAAGTAGCAGTGAAAACTATAATTTATATTGTTTAATTAGACAGATCGCTAATTTGTGCAGAATACCACCCAGTATAGTACGAGACAACAAGATAAGCTTCCAATGGTCGCTGGACCTGCCAAAAACATTTGCGACACTCTTTCAGAAGCTTATGAATATGAAAGACAAATGGAGGGAAAATACCGCTTAAAACACAATAAGGTTCTAATTGGCTTCCATGATCATAGTTGAACTCAGGACTATTCTACAACAACACCAACAACAATGATAGCAACTGGCGTGCTAGGGACAGTAAACCAGCCGCTTGTCCATCAATTGGGAGCGTTATTAATTGGTTTCGTATTTGCATTGAGGTTGTGTGCAGTCGACTAAATAGAATACACTTTAAAAATTTAATTATCTTCTCGAAAGTTAGACATCAAGAATGAAAACGAAACCCACTAGAATTTGAAATATTGAATGTAAATGGTCCTACCTAATTATTTCGAATTGTTCTCTCGTGCAACATTCTCTCGTGTAACACTCTCACAGAAAAAGCATTCAACCTATGATATCTACTGGGAGATCGTTGAAAATGTGGAAGTGAAAGATGTGACCTATGTACAGTGGATAAAAGGCTAATCGCAAAATATTTACTAATATTACTATATTTAAACAATATTTAAATGTTAAATCTGAGCGTTTGAGAAAATGCAGTCTGACCTGGGACTAATTAACCACAACTATGACCTTATATCAATCTACCAAATCATTACTACATGAAACAAATAACATGAGCAGATGACTAAGTCAGATGGAGAACGGACTAGTTACAAAAATAAAAGAAAAGAATGAACATCCGAGGAAGAGTTTATCTTTTCGTTTATCTATCGATTTTATCCACCCGTGATAAAAAAAAGTTTTGATTTGCATCTATTTTAGATAATAAAAATACACTGGCTTCACATCCAGTAAACGCCTTCGTTCAATATTTTATAATGAATATTCACAACCCCAAATTCCTTCAATAGTGGCAAAACCATACATGTGTGTTATGTGATTGAGGAGATATATTTTTTACGAGTTTTATTTCTTGCTTACGAGTTTTCGCTTTACGAGCTTTTCCCGGGAACGAATTAACTCGAATATCGTGGCGTTACTGTATATAATAATAATAATAATAATAATAATAATAATAATAATAATAATAATAATAATAATAATAATAATAATAATAATAATAATAATAATAATAATAATAATAATAATAATAATGATAATAATAACAACAACAATAACAATGACAATAATAATAATAATAATAATAATAATAATAATAATAATAATAATAATAATAATAATAATAATAATAATAATAATAATAATAATAATGTATGTCTAGAACAATTCTGCGTCAACCCATTTTATCGGCGACAAATTATTATTTCTCTGGAGAAAATGCAACATTTAGTAATTAAATTATTAAAACTTATAATTAACAAGTTCATTCCACTGCACCTCTGTCATGACTATAAAACAATTTAAATTTATAAATGCCGATATTATTGCTTATACTTTTCGCTATATCCGTTATATGAAATATACTTCTGCATGTTAATATTTCGAAAAAATTCATAAAATACTTCAAGATTAAATTCTTTTTTCTTGTTTTCCGTATTCTTTTTCTGGTTATTGTCTAGACAACTAATTATGTGTCTTCTGTTGATTGTATTCGAGGAAATTAATTGCTGGTGTGTGATTGACTTGTTAATTTTTTTTTAAATAAGATGTTTTTTGTGTTTCATTTTAAGCTTTGTTTTCAGAATCATCTACGTATGTTGTATTTTCATTTATAAATTAGTGAATGTTTTTTTTTTTTTTGTTTACCGATCTCTATATTGCAAAAAGCACTTTTGGTTCAGCTCAGAAGGTCCGGTGTATTTGACACTGACAAGAATAAATCAGGTCGAAACCTCCTTGTCAGGTGATCCACAGAAGTTCTCGGTAAAGTTCTGTGTTTTAAACACATAAGTTTCTTCAACATGAGTTTCATAATCTTCCTAATGTAATATTATTAACTTTAGCATTCCAAATCAACACTTACATTTTACATCAACATACATATTTACAAAAAATGAAGATGAAAGGTCATTCCCGACCCATAAGGCCGGTTTCCCGAATTCTGTAGGATACACATTTCAACCACCTACCTGGATGTGTCACCAGGCCGTCGCAGGATTACTCATTTCTGAAAACTGAGTGGACTGAAGCAACAAGAAACTTCATTTCATGTTTCTCCAGTTTTGGCCAAGAAAACAACGCATCATCCAGTTTAGGAATCGAAACCAGAATGTTACAATCATGAATGCAACCCTAACCAGAAAACCACTCAGTTACCACTACACATACGATTTTATATTATAATACAGTTATATATTACGTAATTATGTGTCATAGAGAAAACCAATTCATCAGATCATAGTTATCCGCATGTTCAGGATTTTACTCTGAATGGTAAACATCAAGACGACTACGAACAATAGTAACGACAATTAGATGCTATCTGTAATTGAGAGTAAATCTCATAACTGACGGACATATTCGATGCTGGTGCGATTTGATCTCAGACCGCAGAGAGCCGGAACTACTGCCGCAACACATTCTTTCCAACGTACCAAATATCATCGTAATATTCACTGCTTCTCTATCCTGGATGTTCAGTTGCATGGAAAAGTTAAACTACATCGAAATTCAGTTGCCATGTGAACTGGTAGACGACTCCTTTCAGAAGGGCTTACTGTGATTTCTGCTTGATTCTCTAAATTGAGTTCTTAACTTCGTGTATACACGATCGCATACACACACACATACACGCTCACACGCACACACATATCTCTCTCTATATATATATGTATATATGTATGGGTGTGTGTGCATATATATATATATATATATATATATATCTTTGATAGGTGCTTCAGCATGGCCACTAATAGTCTAATGACTAAAATGAATGAAAGACAACAACAATAAAATGATCGATACGTAAAATTAGCTGATTCATCATTTTCTGATATTTGCAAGTTTGTTTAACATTTTCGACTTGAAATTCCTCAAAACTTTAAAATGATTTAAGAGAATTTCCTTCTATGGAGATTTTGTAACTTTAGTTTGTCAAGAAACCGTTCGTTAATTAATAACTGCGTAATTATGATAAAGAGAATTTTAAACAGACTGGTCTGCTTAAAATTCTCTTTCGGATGTTAAGATTCTCCAATATTTATTAGGTTTTAGCTTAGTGTTTGGCACTGCATAACACTAACACACATATATGTCGCTTACATGCCGCTGATATGTTACTTGTTTTGGCGGATTTCTTCTTTGGAATTTTATATTGTTTGACGTAATTAACCGCAGAAGATTGATGCACCAAAAAGTAACGAAACACTAAATGGTGTTGCTGGCTTTTGTTTTGGGTTTTTTTCTTTTTTACTGGTTTCTTGTAGGTTCTATAAATAACGGTGTTCCAGTTGGAAACATCTCGTCTTATTCTGAATCACATAGTAGATAGATAGATAGATAAATAGATAGATAGATATAAAATGCATATATATATATATATATATATATATATATATATA
>NC_068999.1:5727118-5727396 GCF_001194135.2 Octopus bimaculoides | reverse complement strand
TATATATATATATATATAGATAGATAGATAGATAGATAGATAGATAGATAGATAGATAGATAGATAGATAGATAGATAGATAGATAGATAGATAGATAGATAGATATTTTCTTTTACTCGTTTCGGCCATGCGGCTGCGGTCATGCTGGAACACCAGCGTTGAAAGATACGTTCGCATGCATGCCGGGAGTCGTACTCATGCCGCCTGGGTGACAGTCAGAAATCGTAACCGCTAGATCACATGTATGTATGTGTGTATGTGTGCGTGTGTGTGTGTG
>NC_068999.1:5721411-5723911 GCF_001194135.2 Octopus bimaculoides | reverse complement strand
TTTAGAATGTGTTGCTTTCAAAACGGAAAGAATTGGAATCGATATTCGTCCAACTTTTCAAAAGTTTTGCCAACCCACAGCGTTGCATTGTCACCTTTTTAAAGAAACCGAAAGGAAAAATGGCGAACATAACCTTGTGGGTATTTCTGCTCAGATTCTACAGAATGGGGACAGAAATCCGTGATGGTGGCATTCTGTCCAATACTCTTAGAGACTCTGTTATTTCGTTGGATGCTATGTTTATCCAAGGGAAACAACGAATACGTCTTGGCAACAGACGTGTTGTATAGTGAAACCGTTCACCCCCTCCCGGTAAAAAGTGGTAGTAACCAGTCATTATGAATAGACCAGTAATCGATCAACAGGAGAAGGTCGAGAGAACGTGTAGGCTGTGTTGAAAGTCGTGTCTGTGTTGATATAGTAATTATACTGTGGTACTGAGGGGACGTTATATCGAGCCAACCTTTTGAGGATACTAACTTTACGATTGGGGGTTGTACAGTGCCAGATAGAAATATTCTATCGACGACTTTGGAATATAACATTGTCAGAGCGACAACTGTCGTCGAAAGACAGATACAACAGTGGCAAAAGACCGCTTTACAAGACGTTAAAGAGTTTAGCAATGACTTCGAGATGGATTTTGACCTTGATAAGTGTGCTAAAGTAATTTTCGTAAGAGAAAAGCTCAAGCTAACGGCTTCCATTAAATTAAATGCCGTCACTACCATCAAAGAGCTTGACCCACAAGAAAATTACAAATACCTGGGGATAAACGAAGGACATGGTGTACAACAAGCTACTATGAAAGAAAAAATAAGAAAGGAGTATGTATGTATGTATATATATAGGACGGGTTTTCACTTTCTGTCTGCCAAATTTATTCACAAGCCTTTTGGTCGGCGCGAGGCTATAGTAGAAAACGTTCGCCCGAGGTACCACGCAGTGGGACTGAATCCGGGACCATGTTGCTTGGAAGCAAACTTCTTACCACACAGCCACGCCCAACCGACCGAAATCACACAGAAAGATGGACCTAATAAAAAGCGGTAAGCTGGCAGAAACGTTAGCACGCCGGGCGAAATGATTAGCAGTATTTCGTTTGCCGTTACGTTCTGAGTTCAAATTCCGCCGAGGTCGACTTTGCCTTTCATCCTTTCGGGGTTGATAAATTAAGTACCAGTTACGCACTGGGGTAGATGTAATCGACTTAATCCCTTTGTCTGTCCTTGTTTGTCCCCTCTATGTTAAGACCTTTGTGGGCAATAAAGAAATAAGAAAGATGGACCTAATAATTGACGGACGGACAAAAGAAATAGCAGAAACGACGAAATCTAAGAATAACATAACTAGAGCGTCCGTGTATTAACAGTTTCCTGGGAAATGATTTTTGAAAACTGCAGACGAACGCCAAGACAAAGCTCAAGGACTTGTACACTTATGTTTGGCATTGAGAATGTAATATCGCTTGGCAGTGTACATAAATTGCAACAATGGAGAAGAAAATAAGAAATAGCAGGCTGAAGATAAAACGACTGCACGTCTTTGAATAGAAATGTGCAGCTGCAATTGGTTGTGCAGAGTGAAGCCTTGTAGTAGAAACAAGAATATAGGGAAAGGGGGAAATAGAAAGATGAGGGGAAAAGAGATCAAGAGGAGGAGGAGGGGGAGGAGGAGAAGAAGAAGAAGAAGAAGAAGAAGAAGAAGAAGAAGAAGAAGAAGAAGAAGAAGAAGAAGAAGAAGAAGAAGAAGAAGAAGAAGAAGAAGAAGAAAGAAAGAAAGAATGTCCCTTTTGTAGAGTAAACGTAGATTGGTTCCGGTGCTAAAGTAGCAGAATGGTATTTTGTTTTGATACAAGACGCCAAAGGCAATTTCTCTGATCTTCGACAAGAGAAGAAAATGGCCTTGAAGATGGTATTCCGATTACGTATTGATGGGAACAATGATAGAGCAGACGATAGCAAGTGCAATCACGCACGCGCGCATTCACACGCATGGACATTTGTATGTATGTGTGCATTTGCGTGTGTGTGTGTGTGTGTATGTGTGTGTGTAGGTATGCAAACGCATGTATGATTTTCACAAACCTGTACACATGAAGTGAATATACATATTTTCGCATAAATATGCGCACGCACATATTCCTACGTATGACTGTACAGAGGTAATGGCATGGCCAAGTGGTTGAGAAGCTCGCTTTGTAACCACGGGATTCCGGGTTCAGTCCATTGCACGGTATCTGAGGCAAGTGTCGCAACTCCATGCAGTTCAATACCTTGTGAGTGATTTTGGTAGAGAAAAACTTTGCGGAAACCTGTCATATATTTATATAGATAGATAGATAGATAGATAGATAGATAGATAGATAGATAGATAGATAGATAGATAGATAGATATACATACATACATACATACATATATACATATATATATATACGTTATATATATAAATATATATATATACGCTATATACATATGTATATATATATATATATATATA
>NC_068999.1:5718371-5721279 GCF_001194135.2 Octopus bimaculoides | reverse complement strand
ATAGATAGATAGATAGATAGATAGATAGATAGATAGATAGATAGATAGATAGACAGCTAGGACCATGCTGGGTCACCGCCATGAAGAATTTTAATCAAACAAATCTACAAGTTTCCTCAAATATGAAGAATGTTCTTTGGGATTCTTGCAGGCTATAGAATGGTACTTGTCTGCGGGTCAACAAAGCGAGTTTCAATTCCAATTCCTTTCAGTCTTTTTATGTAGCATTCTTGGGTGATGTACGAAGTGAAACAATTGCTGCAAGAATAATTGTTGCCTTGGTCTTCGACAATTTCCTCAGCTCTCTCACCAGATCCTGATATTTCTCAATCTTCACTCTTCAATTTCTTTTGATATCGACATCTCCAGCGTGCCGCGGCACAGTGGAACTGAAACAAAAGCCAAATAGTTAGAAATCGAACTACCGAACCTCCCGGCCGTGTCTGCCCCTACTCGTTCGCACGTTTATGATCACGTATTCATACAAGCGTTTACGCAATTATCATCATCAGCTCAGAGGTCGAAATCATCATCGCCTTTATCATTATAATGAAGAGCTCGTGTTACCGTCATCGTCATCGTAAGTGTTGTTATCATCTCATCAAACACAATCGGCCAAATCACGAATGGTGTGCGGCAGCAACGTTTTGGCGATTACAATATCCGCTGCTTTATCATCATCGTCCTTATCGGAATTGTCAGTTTTGTGGCTGTTGTCATCTACACAACTTTTATCATCTCTGTTATTATCATTCCCAGCGGCAGCAACAGCAGAGATATTTGATGATGATGATGATGATGATGATGATGATGATGATGATGATGATGATGATCATGATGATGATGATGATTAGGAGGAGGAGAAAGTGGAGAAGGAGGATGGTGTTGGTGAGGACGATGACAACGAAGACGGTGATTGTTGTTATGATGATGATGACGACGACGATGACGATTGTGATGATCATGATGATTGTGACGACGACCACCACCACGACCACCACTTCGACAATGCCGTTGGCGATCAAGAGACTGGTGATGTAGACAATGAGGAGGACGAAGAGAAAGAAGAGAAGCGGAAGGAAAAGAAAGAGAAAGAAATAGAGGAGGAGCAGGAGAAAGAGGAGACGGAAGAGGAGATGATGATGACTCGTGTGCATTTCACCTGATGGAAGACGGATTAAACCAAATTTAATCTACGCATGGATAAACACTTCTAACGCAATATTTTGTTGATCATCTTTGTATCATTAATATTGTATCACAAAATAAGCAAAACGTATATGTGTGGGGGTTGCGTGAGGTTTAGCGTCTACATTTGTTGTAAATCAGATGGTAATTTATTCTTTGGTTGTTCAAATTTTCACACTTAAGGATAACTATACCCGACCCATAATTTTGAAAGGCTTGTAGATTTTTCGTCTCTAAGTTTCCAATTTAATTGGAACATAGAAATTATTTTAGCTATTCCTTATGCTAAATGAGAGAAGATGGTAGTAGTAACGTCGTTTGAAAGTGTTAGTTGTCAACCTTGTTTAATTTGTTTCGAGATCAAATACAAGTTTGTCACACATTGAGTATATCACTACTGTAAAAAGACAGGATTCTCTGGATGGGGAAGTAGAGAGATTTTGAGTGTTACTCTTGCCTGTTCATTTAGAATTGTGTATTGATGTGTTTTCGATTGTAATTTGCGATCTCGAAAATGGAATTGTGCCTGATAAAGTGCCTGAGAAAGTGACCGTGAGGGCTACGTCATTTTAGCACAAATTCAAATTCCTAGAAGGGCCTCCCACACTGGACAGATGAAGAGTTAAAAACGAGAGTGTTGGCTTGCTCACCTTGCTAAAAACAATGCGATGTACGTTGTGACTAGCGAAGTACACCAGCATCCTATAGTCTGGCCGGTACCGTAATACCGTGATATATATCTATGTGTGTATACACACACACACACACACACACACACACACACACACACATATATATATATATATATATATATATATATGCCACAGAACCTCCATCATACTAGACACTAATATCTAAACATTATCTAAGCTTAATAAGGTTATCTATGAAGAAAAAAACAACCAATATCAATGTAAGTAATTTCCATAAACCATGAAACGCAAAGACTTTCCACTTCACTAGAATGAAGGACAACGCAGAATAACGAGATTAGGATATAAAAATTCATAAACAAGCATGACAAATATATATTCCCATCATCAACTGCCAAACGGATAGCGCTATGGTTTCGACATCTGAGCAGAAGCATTCAGCTCGGCGGTGTCAATCAGTCGTTATCAGCAGAGCGAATCTTTAACATAGTATGTGGTTGGGAAGTTTCTTACAACACAGCCACGCCTGTGCTATATATATATATATATGTGCGTGTGTGTGTGTATGTGTTTGTATCTCTGTGTGTGTGTATATATATATATATATATATATATATGTTTCACTTGTTTCGGTCATTAGAATGCGGCCATGCTTGGGCACTGCCCTGAAGAACTTTTAGTGCCATGGATCGACCGCAGTACGTATTTTCATTTTCAAGCCTGGTATTTATTCTATCAGTTACTTTCGCCGGACTGCTAAGTTACGTGAGCATCAACACATCAACACACCATTTATCAAAAGGTGGTAAGGAACAAACACAGACACAAAGACACGCACACATACGCACACACCCATTCTTTATATACATATATATACATATACATGCATATATACATATACATGCATATATATATATATATACATGGGCGGGCGCGTTATTTTGTATAATAGTTTTAATCTTCGCATTTATTGCATATTCATAAATGCTGGAGAGAAGCATTAAAACAGCCGTTTTTGACTTCGTCGTCGATGTAGCTCTTCCAAAACCACCGCAAACGCTGCAATT
>NC_068999.1:5717600-5718350 GCF_001194135.2 Octopus bimaculoides | reverse complement strand
TGTGTGTGTGTGTGTGTGTGTGTGTGTGTGTGTATGTGTGTGTGTGTGTGCGTGTGTGCAAGCTAGAATGTGAGTTTGTGCGTAATGTGCATTTGCGGGTGTGTGTGTGTATGCGTGTCTATATGCATGTGTGTGTGTGTGTATATATATGTGAGAATGTTTGCATAGGCATATGTATGTTTGTGTATGTGTGTGTGTTTGTGTATGTGTGTGTGTGTGTGTGTGTGTGCGGCTGCCTTTTAAATGTAATCTGGTATAGCAATCTAGAATTTTAGATGCTAATGGTGATTACACCAAGATTATTATTATTATTATTATTATTAGTAGTAGTAGTAGTAGTAGTAGTAGTAGTAGTAGTAGTAGTAGTAGTAGTAGTAGTAGTAGTAATAATGATAACTTTGCCACTACCAACGCACAATAACCACGCCTCTGATAACCGACATTAGCTATGGTACCGCCTTTTAAAAAACTAGCCTTTGCAACAAATGAATTGTAAAAGAAATTATCATCATCATCATTATAATTGTTCAACATTTGGTAGTTTCCGGCACTGTATGTTCTTCTTCTCTGTTGTTGGCAGTGTGCTAACTCTTCCCGATATTGTATTGCGTCAGTATTTTTTCTTTCTCTTAAGGTCTGGTGCAAGTCTTTTGCTGTATTACTGTTCCGATTGTGTGTTGAGTGTCTTATGCGTTGGTTATGCAGCTTGCTGGCGGAAGTTTATTTCATGAGATAATTTCTGTATAGAGT
>NC_068999.1:5716287-5717084 GCF_001194135.2 Octopus bimaculoides | reverse complement strand
CAGCTATGACGATGATGATGATGGTACGAGGGAGGAGGTGATGGGAGAAGCGGTGGAGGAAAAGGAGCAGCGCGAGAAGTGGTAGCAGCGATGATGGTTGAGATTATGGTAGAGGTGCTTGTTGGTAGAGGTGCTGGTGGTGCTGGTCGTAGTCGTTATGGTTGTCGTGCCTGTGGTCATCATGGTGTTGGTGGTGGTGGTGGTGGTGGGCCGTCTGCTGGTGGGGGTCGGCGATAATGTTTAATGTGACGGCGGCAAATAACAAATGCGACAAATAGAAGCTTATCACATCGTAATGTCTGTTTTACCAACGGACATAACTAAAGGTGATGATGTTAGGAATTCTAACAATATTGTTCTTCTTGTAGTACATTTTTTCTTCATTATTTTTATTATATTTGTCGCTGTTATGCCTGTTGTTGTTGTTGTTGCTGTTGTTATTGTTGTTGTTGTTCGTAATTAGAGAACAAAAATCCGGATTTATGTGAAACACACCTCAAGCGGTTCATACTAAAGAACGTAATGGAATGCAAAGACATGAGACGGAAGTTTAAATTTTCACAAAAGACAAGTGACAAACGATTAAATTGTCAAAGAGGAATTCATTTTATACAAAATGTCGCTAATTTAACGATATAGTGTCTTCAGACGGACACCACCTGAATTATATATGAATCGGACCTCGACCATAATATCCAAGCACCTCCCTGCCACCACCACCACCATCAAACACACACACACACACACATACACATATACACATATACAAATATACATATATATATGTATATATATAT
>NC_068999.1:5714980-5716006 GCF_001194135.2 Octopus bimaculoides | reverse complement strand
TATATATATTACAATGCAATGATATTATTTTCCAGCGAAATAAAGCACCGTAAAGGTAGACTCATAAATGGGAAATGGTAGCACAGCAAGGTACCAAATTTTGCTGGAAATAGCAGTCGATAACCGTCCGACGCTAGGTAAAGCTTCGCTGAACGTATAGAGGCAAAGATGTGTACGGGCGGCGAGTATAAAAAAAATTTTCGTTTTACCTCTAAGAAGAAATGGACAACCTAGTACTCGAGTTTCGAACTTTTCAGAATATGTTTGTTATCGATGAAAAGTTCGAAATTCGAGTACAAGGTTGTCCACTTTTCTGGCGTTCTTCCTAGAGGTAAGGTGAATTTTATATCCTGCTTGTAGGAACCGGATGGCATAAAGAATGGCCAAGTACGAGAGGAATAGGATTGATTCATGTGCCTCAAACGACAGAAATATTCGACAAGAGATTAACGGCACCACACAACAATAACAGCAACCAATGTATTATCACAGCTTTAGGTCATTTGATGAGCAAGTCAATGAAATTCCCCGCCAACACAACCATATTATGGATATCATTTCCACTGGAAACGAATCTGTTTTGATACAGCGTGTATTAGATGGTGGTGGTGGTGGTTGAAGGCAGTAATGTTACAACGGTAGTTTTACTGATATGGAATATAATTCAGCATTTCTATTGATGTTGTTGTTGTTGTTGTTGTTGTTATAAAATAATAATTTCGAAAGGGTTTCTAAAAACAAATCGATTCCTTCCCTCTTCACCAACCCTCACCAACACTCCGGACCCCGTAAAAAGCAATTTAAATGTAAATAAAGTTTTACTTCGAAATTAGGTTAATAAAATTGGTCAAAATCAGGTCCATCGATACTGATTCTGAGACAGGCAGACAGACAGACAGACATACACACATACACACGCGCGCACGCGCACGCACACACTCACTCACACACATCTACATACCTACACTAACATCCACATACACCCAACGTATATGTTTATATATATATATATATATATATATATAT
>NC_068999.1:5712893-5714813 GCF_001194135.2 Octopus bimaculoides | reverse complement strand
AGTACTTATTCCATCGGCTTCTTTTGCCGAACCGCTAAGTTACGGGGTTCAAACACAACAACACTGGTTGCCAAGTGGTGATGGCAGGACAAACACAGACATAAAGACACACACAAACACACATATATACGTACAAACAACGGGCTTCTTTCAGTTTCCATATCTACTAAATCCACTCACAAGGCTTTGGTCGGCCCGAGGCTATAGTAGAAGACACTTGCTGAAGGCGCCACGCAGTGGGACTGAACCCGGAACCATGTGATTGGTAAGCAAGCCCGTTACCACACAGCCACGCCTGCATCTTAATATATATATATATATATAAGATAATTACACACACGCATATGCATACATGCACGCAGATATGCAATTATATACACATGTGCGTGTGGGGGTGGGTTCATCCTTTTATGGTTGGTACTTTGCTCCCCGCTCGCTCCTACAAGTTGTGCATTGCCATGGAAACTAGTAAGCTAAAGAAAGTATCGGATGCTTACCTAAAGAATACATGCGTTCGAGAATGTGTTTATATATGTGTGATATATATATATATACATATACATATACATATATATATATATATATATATATATATATATATATATATATATATATATATATATATATATATATATATATATATATGCATACATATATATATACATACATATATATATACACACACACACACATATATATATATATATATATATATATATATATATATGTATGTATATATATGTATGTATATATATGTATATATATGTATATATATGGTGTATCATTCGTGTAATTAAGCTCTTCTTACAATGTAGAATAAATAAACATAATATAAAACAAACCGTAAAAAAACAGATAAGTAGCCACTGTAAAAAATCGATTTAAACTCTAACAGCATTGTCAACAAAAACTATAAGGAAACACTACTACTACTACTGCTACAACAGCTGGTGGTGGTGGGGGGGGTTAGTAATAGTAGTAGTAGTAGTAGTAGTAGTAGTAGTAGTAGTAGTAGTAGTAGTAGTAGTAGTAGTAGAAGCGATTGTAAACAAATTAGAACAATGCAAACTGTAAGGAAACAAAAGAGGTTTGACAACCAACACCTTGGAAAGCTGTTAGATCGTCATCATCATCATCATTATCATCGTCATCATCGTTATCATCGTCATCATCGCTATTACCGTCATCATCATCATCATCATCATCATCATCATCATCTTCATCATCATTTCCATTGCTATCCTCTTAATGTCTTATGCAAGTTGTGAGCCATTTTGGAAAGTTGTATAGTTTTTAAGTTTCAATATAATAGCTCCTGTTGGTTTGTGCGTGTGTGTGTGTATGTGTGTGTGTGTCTGTGTCTGTGTCTTTGTTTGTGTCTGTGTGCATGTGAGTGTGTAAATAATTTTTAGAGAATGCACGAAGAACGGAAATGTAAGCGATATTACTATCTTTTAAAAGCAATCGAACGTGTTTGTATGTTAAGTTTTAAGTGACCTTAACTATAGAACGAAATCAAAGACAATAATATTTATGTATTAAAAACATAATATTTATTTTTAAAATAATATTTTTACATTAAAATTTTAAAAATCGCCTTTATGAAACAGGGAACTTACATAAGTTTCTAATGACCAAACTACTTATAATTATTCCGGTGATGATTTGTTTCGTTACTATGCTGACCTCATCAGCAAAGTATATACTTTAACATACATACAGAAGACGTGAAGAAAGCATCACTAAACAAACGTACAGCAATGTAGAATGTTTGGCATAGGAAATTAGAAATGCTGACTTTGGATTCTAGAAGGTTCCAACGATTATCTTGTGAACATAATCACATATTCATGAGAGATGGACAGACGATATGCAAAGCATATATATATATATATATATATATATATATATATATATATA
>NC_068999.1:5710636-5712438 GCF_001194135.2 Octopus bimaculoides | reverse complement strand
TATATATATATATATACATACATATATGTACATATATGTGTGTTTTTGTATGTGTATGCATGTGTGTGTGTGTGTGTGTGTGTGTGTTTCCCGCCCTTGACATGCATAACAAATTAGATTATTTCCATCACGTAAAATATAATATTTATTTTCGTTTTTATCTCGAAAGTTGTTTGTTGAGCAGCGGAAGGGCCTGGTGTCCTTGTTTCTGTTAATTCCACCAGATTTCATAAATAATAATGAGAGCAAATGAGACGATCGGTTTGGAAGAAGAAGGGTCCGGGGTAGGAGTGAGAGAGCCTGCACGGATTCATGAAGAAGGAGTCCGTCGTAGGTTGGGGCCAGAATGAGAAGGAAAATGTCCGTCATCGTCATCAGCATCATCATCATCATCAACATCATTATCATCGTTCTGGTTATGGTGAGACCACGGTTTTCCTCGTGATGGCCGAGAGGAGGGAAAGGGAAAAAAACGGAAATAATGAACCGTGGAGAAGAAAGGGGAATATGAAGGAGAGAGAAAAGGGAGAGGGCTGAGCATAAAATGAAGCACTGTCAAATTATTATCGTTATTATTATCATCAACATCATCATCATCATCATCATCATCATCATCATCATCGTCATTATTATTATTATTATTTAAAGAGACAAGAAGGGGAGGGGAGGAGGAGAGGGAGGAAGTGGAGGAGGAGGAGGAGGAGGCGCCTATATATATATATAGGCGCAGGCGTGGCTGTATGGTAAGAAGATTGCATCCGAACCACATGGTGTTCGGGTTCAGTCCCACTGCGTGACACCTTGGGCAAAGTGTCTTCTACTATAGCCTTTCCCAGACCAAAACCTTGTGAATAGATTTTGTAGACGGAAACTGAAAGAAGCCCGTTGTGTGTGTGTGTGTACGTGTGTGTCCGTGCGTATTTCTCTTTCAATGCCGCTTGGCAGCAATATTTGGGTGTTTACGTTCTCGTAACTTAGCAGTTCGTTAAGCGTGAACCTATAGAATAAGTATCAGTCTTATAGAAAAAAAAACAACAAGTACTGGGGTTGATACATTCGACTAAAAATTCTTCAAGCAGGTACCCTAGCATGGCCGCAGTCCAATCACTGAAACCAGTAAAACATAAAAAGCATTAAATAGTGTTACTACAGTTTCCTGATTGTTTGTTGGTTTGTTGGTTTGTGTATTTGTTTTCCTGTTGATGTGTGCCATATTTCGTTATTTCTTAACCTCTCACGTAACATAATTTGTATTTTCAATGAGGATAGCAAACAATGAAATAAATAGTAAAAAAAAAATATTCAAAATAAATAAAAGAAACGATGATATGAATCTATTGATTGGTAATATCAATTAATTTAATTTCTCTTTTTATGATCGGTTAAACATACACGACAATAAAAAATATATATCTTCCATTTTCCTCTTCAACAAATCTTTCCTATGTGTATTTATTTCCTTATATCAGTTCTCTCCCTTCTTTTCCCTCTCCTCTGCTTTGTTGTCGTCCATGTTTTTGCCGTTTTCGTTTGCAATCTTTTTCCCCCACCTCTTTTCAACAGATAAAATAAATTTAAACTCAGTAATAAATGGAACTTAATTCAATATTGTGCTTCACTATGCGAAATGACGAAGATGTTGACAATTCTTTTAGGAGAAAATTTCCTATTCGTAACAAATTACATTTACATACGTTGCATTCAGATACAGAAATAAAAGATATTTTTTGTTTAGATAAACTGGGAAATGTATAGAAGTTATAAGAGATAGGCGACGAGTTTTAACACACGCATATATATAC
>NC_068999.1:5701467-5710589 GCF_001194135.2 Octopus bimaculoides | reverse complement strand
ATATATATATATATATACACTCTCACACACGCGTGTGTGTATACACATATATACATACACATGTGTATGTATATCTCGTTGTATCGCTCACTGTTTCACATATACACACAAGCTATCATTGATAAACACAAACACACACCACACAAACACACACTTTCACTTCTACGCTCTCACTCACTTTCTTTCTCTCTCTCTCTCTCTTTCTTTCTCTTAATCGAAGCCAGGCAGCGTCGGCTCAGATCGAAACTAAATACTTACAATAATTTAGTGAAATCATCTCCCATTTCAGTGTGCGCATGCGCATTTGCATCATAACCAGTGGTGCCCGTGGCCGTGACCTGTCTAACACTTCAGCCCTAGTTCATCCTGAGTTCACACAAATTTATAAATATTTCAGGCTAGATTAAGGACCTAGAGCTATAAGAGCTTGGGTTTCAAGGGTCTACAGCTATATCACATTCTGTTAGTTTCAGAGATTTGAGGGGTCTAGATGTGGAGGTCTTTAAAGAGCGTCTCAACAAATTTTTATAAGATACTCGATAAACCCACATCGTGGCAGGTGGCAAACAGAAGAGCAACTCCGTCCAAACGCTACTTCATCTGGAACAAGACAATGAAAGGCGGCGCCTCAGCATTGCCTCAGCATGTGACAGAAACCTGTAAAAGATGACGTATAAATGTATATGTATGTACGTCATTATTCAGTTTAATTTCAAGATTTCTTGCCGAGAGAAAGAGCCGGTTTCTAACCCAGATACAAGGCTCCTTTCATTGGAATTTCAACATCAACGAGAAGATATTTTTGTATATATGTGTGTATAGGTGCAGATTTGTATGTTTTGCTTTATGTATGTATTCTCGTGCATATAGTTGCATACCTAGATATGCTCGTATATATTTAAATGATAAACTTCAGGAAAGTTTTATAAATTTTTACAGTTCCAGAGATGGATTGGATCGGTAGACTTTGAATCAGCTTTCTCCTTTCTGGACCTCAAGATTGGTATTTAAGCAGGGTTACATATCCCAATACCCCAATAATTACAGGTATAGACCTAAACTTGTAATCTGGATAGAATAGCTGTAGATCCCACAATGTATGCTTGTATATATATGTTGGTACGCATGTATGCATTATGTATATATGCACGTATGTATCTATGTATCTATGTGTATATAGCAATATATATATATGTACAGTTACTGCGGTATAGATAGGAGGTCGACTGGTTTAAGAGCTGTTTAAATAAGCATGTCAAGATATCATATCGTGTGATATTTATTAATTTAATATCATAATTATTTGCAATGAAAGGATTCATATTTACAATTCACGGCATAATTAGTGAAAAAATCGTGTATCGAAGTATAGCATGGTTTGTATCCAAGTTCATAAATACACCATAGCATAAGTAGTTATTGACATGCATGTAACCACAAAACACAAATGCACACGAGTGCAAGTCAAATATCACACGCGTGCACATTTATGTGTTTGAACGTGTATGCACATGCAACTGCGCACAAAACCACACACACACACACATAAATATTTACAAATATATATATAGAGAGAGTGATAGGTAATGATGTATATATACATGTGTGTGCTTGTGTGTATCCCTGTTTGTATGTACATATAGTTGTATATGCATGCTGGTATATGAACGTGGGCGCGCGGGGGGCGAGGTATGTGAGTGTGTGCGTGTATTTGTGTGTGTGTGTGTGTGTGTGTGTGTGTGTTGACTGGCCAATACGAATCTCCGAATGTACTGGAATACGAGATCGAAGATTATTTTACCCTAATCATGTGAATTCTCTCCTTGGGGACAGTCATGAACTTATAACCACCACTCACACCACACACAAATATATACACACACACACACACATGCATACACGCACACACACACACACGCGCGCACACACACACACACACACACACACACACACACACACATATGCATACAAAAGTGTGATTGAAGCCTCTCACGACAACGGATCAACTCGTAATTAGTTAAGTTACAAGTTTCGATATCAACATGAACCGACCCTGTACATGTGTATGTGCGCGCGCACGTGTGTGTGCTTGTGTAAGATTGTACGTATACATATCTGCTAATTTTCCTGAATTAATTTTTGATACTTGAGGTGAGAGTAATTCCAACAGTTAAATTGATGATATCTCTACGATAACAACTCGTAATAATTTCTATACTGCTTATGATGCATTTTAGTACCTAATTCTGAGAGAAAAGTTAGTAATAATATAATCAAATATGGCTGCTAATATATAAATATATTATTATTATTATTATTATTATTATTATTATTATTATTATTATTATTATTATTATTATTATTATTATTATTATTATTATTATTGCCTTTGCACAGTTTCTAACGCGGGAGGTGTACTACGGTGTCATCTGTTCACTACCAGTGAACTAAGGTAACACCTCTTATTTTTCGAGCACCTTCCGGAGTATTCGAGCGGTCCCAAGCAGTGCAGTTTTCTGCAAGTGCTCTACCCTTATTGCAGCCCCTATTTGTTCCATGTACTTCTCAAGATTTTTATTCACTGTTCCTAGGGTTCCGGCAATTATTGGTACCAGTACGACCTTTTTTCATCGATCACAGCTGCTTAACCTCCCGAGCTAACCTCCTATATCTATCGACTTTTTTTTTATTATTATTATTCTGGGCATGCGTTTAAGACAGCTGAATGGAGGAGTAATGGACGAACGAACGAACGACAGCGAGCATAAGTCCGTTGTTTCCAGCAGAGAAGAGCGCGCTAGAATGCGGCTTATGTTGGACGTACACTGAACGATTTGAAAATGGTGGCGAAGATTTTGTGTAAATGCTCTATGTATGCATGTGTATGTGTGTATTTAAATGTGTGTGGGTTGATTGTATGAGAGATTTCAAATGAGATAGTGCAAATGCGTGTGTGCGTATGAAAGATGGAGATTTATGTCTGTGTACGTCTGTGCGTGTGTGTGTGTGTGTGTGTGTGTGACAGCAGCGAAAGGGCAGCAAACGATGAATCTATTAGGGTGTTAATGATATATAATTGCATAATAGCGTATAAGTGCGCTTTTCACATAATACAATGGTGTGATATTGACATAGAAAACGTAATTGGATAATGGGACGTCGGTGATATTGACGCGATATGAAGTAAACCTAATAGCTAAGAAAGGAAGACAGATCAACTACCTACCTACTTTCCCACCTACCTACTTCCTTTCCAACCTACCCTGCACATTCACTGTATTTAGTCTTTACTTTAGTTGAAGCCTGGGCTCAAATGGAAAGGACCAGAAAAACTATAAATATGGATAAAAATTACAAATAGCAATGTTTCCTTTTCTTCTTCCTTTTGTTTTTGTCTTCGATTTTGGCGTAGAGATTATATTTAGAAAGTGTATTTGGTAAACTGTCACCAGACGTGCAACCAGGAACTGTTAATCATTTTATTTATTATATTTTGTTTTGTCTTATTTTATTTATTGTTATGGCCATCTAAGAAATTATGGGAGAATCCTGTTGAGCTGAAGATTTATGTTTTTCGCCTCTTAATGCGTCTTGGATTTCAATAAATTAGACGAAGAGAGATTTCTTTAGATAGCTTGATGTAGTTTGTTCAGGTAGACAGCAGGATGTTGACTGTTAAGTAAAACATTACGCGCCTATTTGTGTACGTGTGTACGTGTGTACGTGTACGTGTACGTGTGTACGTGTGTGTGCTTATGTATAAGCGTATGCATGTATTGGTGTTTATGGTTGTATTTGCGCATGCGTGTGTGAATCTATTTGAGTGCGCGTACAATTGAGCAGCTTAATGCTAGTATACATGTATCTGCGTGTGTTTATCGATAAGTGTATAAATGTTTGTGTCTATGTGTGTATATATATCATTTTAGGAATATATACATGTGTGTGTGCGTGTCTGTGTGTGTACGTGTGTACATAGAGAGAGAGAAACTATATTTTAGCGTTTGTAGACACAAGAATGTGTCTGTATAAATGAGTGCATATGTGGGAGTATATATCTGGAAGTATTATTTACATTATTTACATTATTTATATTTGACAGATATTTGTCCTCATCTTGTTTGTTATTAACACAACGTTTCAGCTGATATACCCTCCAGCCTTCAATAGGTGTCTTGGGGAAATTTCGAAACCTGGGTTCTCATTCCTAAGGTATTTTTCGATGTTATTATTATTATTATTATTATTATTATTATTATTATCGGGACAAATGTCCGTCAAATGTAAATAATGTAAATAATGTAAATAATGTACATAATTCCTCATCTCTTAAATAGAGAACTGGAAGTATTAGCTTATGAGATTAACTCGAATTTGTGTAGGGATGTAGATAAGCGTCTGTGCTTAAGAAGTTCGCACTTTGCAAACACGCGATTTCGTGTTCAGTCCTACTGCGCGGCACCTCGGGCAACTGTCTTCTAATATAACTCCGGACTGACCAATGCTTGTGAGTGAATTAGGTTGACGGAAACTGTAGATGCCCGTTGTGTCTATGTGTGATAAAAGGATAAAGATTCTTCCTGAGTGATGTAGAGTCGTGTGGGGCGTGTTTCCTTGATTCACTGCCCGGATATACACCCTCCTGGACTGGACACAGGTCTGTCACAGAAATATCTATTTCTGCCAGCTGAAATGAAGCATTTTGCTCAAGAACACAGTGCATCGCCTGGTCCAGGAATCGAAATCACAATCTTATGATCAGGAGTCCAACACCTTAACCACTAAGCCATGCGCTTCCACCGTGTATATATGTGTGTGTGGTGTGTGTGTATGTGTGTGTGTGTTTGTGAGTTTATGTGTTTCTATTGTCTCCCATTATTGCTGGACGACCGTTGTTGGTTTCTTTATGTCCTCATAACGTTTCGGCAGAATAGAACGCCTTTTAGAATAAGAACCATAAAATATATATGTATAAACATAAATGTTCAACGATGAAAATGCGTGGACAAAAATTTCTTCATTTGTGAATTACGGATACCATTGGTTTCATGTTAAGAAAAATAGGAAAATATCCTAATATCTTAACAATTTTTCAAGCCGGTCACATGGAGGAACGGTGTTCGTCTCCATTGTAAGGACGTATTTTCTGGACATCATGATATGCAAAGAATGAGTTTACATTCATATTTAAACCACAGTGAGTCTTTGCATTATTCAAAATTATTCCATCACTGTTGATTTGAGTTGTGTTATGCATGAAAAATATATATGTGTGTGTGTGTGTGTGTGTGTGTGTGTGTGTGTGTGTGTGTGTGTGTGTGTGTGTGTGCGTGTGTGCGTGTGCGTGTGTAGTTGTGTATATGTATTAAAAACTCAATCAACTCGAGTTTCCTCTTACTGGTGAATGATCACGAGAGTCGTGATGAGTCGTGTATTGAATCCGAAGCCAGGTATTAAATCGTCTGCTTTCATCATATATGCTACATAATTATATAATTTATGAAACTTGCACATTACGTACATACATACATGCTTGCATATACATACGTGGGCATATTTGCATATATGTGCATGTGTTTCTGTGTGTGTATAATCATATATATACGTATTTGCGTGTGCGTGCGTGTGTGTGTGTGTGTGTGTGTGTGTGTGTGTGTGTGTGTGTGTGTGTGGCGATAGCGAACACACAAGGCAGAACATTGAACAAAGGCAAGATGCTAAGAACATGAAATTGCTCCTTTCTGCTTGATATGCAACACGTCAACAGTTAAAATGCTGGCCATTGTTTGCCAATTAATAGATCTAAGTGCTACTACCACCACCACCACTACTACCAACACCACCACCACCACCACTACTAATACTATTAGTGTTTGTGTTGTTGCTCTTCCTTGTTCCGTCATGTATTTTATTCTTAGTCAGGAACCGATCGTTTCCAGCATTGACATAAAATCAAAGGATTAGTGAGAAAATTGAAAGAAAATAGAATAATAGATTTTTATTTATTAATATCATCACTATCATCATCATCATCATTATTATTATTATAATTATTATTATTATTATCATTATTAATTTGGACGTGTTTCTTTTTCTTTTGTTTTCGGCTGAATGCAGTTGTCTACCCTAGTGTAAAATGGCGCTGTACAAAAGCGAAAAGAAAATAGTTATTTACTTCAATCAATCGTGCTGATGAAGCAGATATTGAGCATTAATCGATATAATAACATGTCATGCTTGTCTTAAAGTACATTAGCATTGTTTTTGTCTTAGTTTATGTTGCTTTATTTTATTTTATTTATTTATTTTTTCATTTGTTGCTTTTTATTGTTGTGTTGTTGTCCGTTTTGTAGTGGTGGTGGTCGTGGTGTAGATAGTCAAACTCCGTTGCTGAAAATACATTTTCTATGTTCATGAAGAGACGGAGAATGTCCAGGGTGGGTTCGAGGGATGAGTGGAACACCTGTGATATTTATTTCTTTTTCCCTGTGCACTGAGATCAAATCCTATCGATCTCAACTTTGCCTTTTTTCTATTTTTCATAATTTTGGAATCGATAAATATAATTTTATCACTAGAATCCAGTCTTCTCGCTCGTCCTGTCTCTTTTTCATCTTCGTCGTACGCCATAAATGTTTTACTTGCGAGAAAGAACGAGAAGTGTTTGGAGAGGGGTTTGGTAAAGGGTCAAGCGAAAAGTATGAATGAATAGTTAATGGACAGTGATGATGAGGGAGAAGAGCTTTGAGGCGCTCTTATATCAAAGGAAATCAAACGAGGTAAGATGGAAATGCAGTGAGCCTGTGACTGGTTTTGTTTGATATATCTTAGCCTTAGAAGTTTGTTTACAGGTTTCGTAACAGCTGGATCTAAGAAATGATGATGGGCTTCACCGTGATCTCTCGATTTTTTTTTAGAAATAGCAGGCAAACCTCACTCAAATAATACCTAACCCCTTAAATAATGAAAGCAAATGCCCTCAGATGAGATTCTTGTCATTTTTAAAAACATGCACACTTCAGAAGATGTTAACGTAAAGACATATAGGGATGGTCATAACTAGAACGCCTTCGGTCGTAGGTTTGTTCGATCAGGATTGATTGATCAAGAAAAGTGATTAAAATTCAAATAGAAAATAAAGAAACGGAAAGTTATTCAGCGCAACAGTTTACATTATACAGAATATTTATATGTTTAAGAGTTAAAACTATTTTATCAAGAAACTTTATACATTAAAGAATAAATCCACACAAATACAATAGTTACGGAACCACGAGAGAAATACTACACCCAAGATATCGCGGTTATATTCAACGCAACGGAACGAAACATCGGTAATTTGGGAATTAAAGGGGTTCTAATTTATAAACTGAATGCTACCATTGGCATTAGGCACAAACTGCACCACGTGGATGAGCTAATATAACAATACTGAACTGAAAATGGTTCACCAATGGCTCACAAATGAGAATGACTCACCAATGCTCCCATTTATTTCAGAAAATTACACCAGCTCTTCACCGTCCTTCGTTTTTTGTTTTCGTTAATAAAGGATTTTTAACACCGAAATATAAAAATATTAGCTAAAGTTACCATTGTTTTCTCTTCATAAATTCTGATTTTAATTCCGTGTTTCCAATTTGTGTTGAGCTGGCTTTAAAACTAAATTTAACGAATCTATGAGACAATGATTCGTTCTGACAATACCACCTCAACTTCTCCATAGTCTGTCTTAAGTTGAATTGACAGTTAAAATGCTAAATGCATTTCCTACAGATGTCCACAACACATTGCTTGTAACCAAAGACGATCTGCAGCGCTGTCGGCTGTCTTTTAATTTCTTACCTAACTGAGAGAAACGCTTGCTTTGTTCTACTTTGTTGTTTTCTAGAAACATGTCTTCCCTGAACAAGCAAGAAGCTTGTGATCAAAGAACGTCCCGACATTGACCAAATTGTCGAGGTATTTAAGTGTATGACACTGTAGAAGATATCATACATTGCTTTTGTGACCTGGACATCAATATTTTGAAACTGACCTATTTTCCATTACATTTCAGATAGATTAATCGCTGAGTTACTGAAGCAGAAATATCGTTATAGCAAATATTCTGCTCAATACCACAGATTTGCTTATCGGTTGCTTGACCTTAAGCACGTCCCTTAGTGACTGATAATATGTGCATCTCTGATGATGAGCAGGAGTAATTGGGGAACATCATAGCCATGGGTAGAGAGGGATTATTTGGGGTTTGAATAATCGTAACAAAAGCAAAAATTGAAGAAAATATTAACCATTTCTCATACTCTATAGAGGTAAGCAAATAAGAAATAATAGCTTCAACCCAAGGACAAAAATCGTGTTACACGGTGCAGTCTGGTTGCTATTATAAACAAGATGAGCGACTGACTGAAATATTCCCTTCTATTAATGTCAGAGGCGTTGTTTATTGTCAATGCTGTGGTGTGTGGCTACGTCAAGCTGTGTGTTAACGGAGAGAAAAAAATACAGTTTATAATTACATGGAAGTGATATGCCACGAAATGGTGAGTAAATGATGGCAGAAAGGAATATAATCAGGCATTTATCCAGAGATCTCAGTTCGTCCTCACCTGCTGCAGGTGAGGTTTTTTTCCCACCTCTTCGTGTTTTTGTTGGTGTTTTATATTTTAATGAGTTTCGTTTTATTTTTATTCATTAACACGTAAACATGAACGCAGACACATATACTGAGAAAGACAGACAGATACACACGTACGCACACATTCATACAAATACAAATACTCATATATATATATATATATATATATATATGTATGTATACAGGTATACAAATATAAGTGCACATGCTTGTGTGTGAGTGTGTGTATGCGTATATATATATAGATGAATGCCTATGGTTTTATATATATATATATATACATATACATACAGATATACACACATATGTATGACTGTATATGTGAGTATGTATGTATATTGTGGTTATATATGCATGTGCGAGGAAACGTATATGTGTGTGTGCGGGTGCGCGCGTGTGAGTGTGTACATATACATATATATATGCATATATATACATAAATATATACATATATATATATATATACATATACCTATATATA
>NC_068999.1:5695815-5700513 GCF_001194135.2 Octopus bimaculoides | reverse complement strand
TGCGTGTGTGTGTGTGCGTGTGTGTGTGCGTGTGTCTGTGTGTGTGTGTGTGTGTGCGTGTGTGTGTTTGTGTGAGTGAGTGTGCGTGCTTGCATGCCTCTGTCTGCGTGCTTTGGTGTATTTGCTATATATGATACACATATATATATATATACGCACATTCGCACACATATGTATAATTATATACATAAATAAAATTGTCGTTGAGTACTCGAAATGAGAAGTAGATAGACAGCCGACAAACTGGCTATTAAGAAGTCTGGATTAATTATCTATTAATACAAATTGACCATTATGTAGCTTGGATTAAATATCATTTAAAATGTAAACCGTTCATTATATAGCCTGGATTTAACATCAGTTTTAACTACAAACTGTCCATTCAGTGGTCATAGTCATCCAAAAATTCAGCAGAAGAGAGGGAATGATTTTTCTCTCAACTAACCGACAAAATGACCATCAAGTTGCCGTGATTAACCCCAAACTTAAATAATTCTTCATTAAGCCATATGCAAACATGTACCATACAAAGAAGTGATCATCAAGGTACAAGATTTGGGTAATCATTATTCGTCCAACTGACCAACATTAGTCACCCACAACAAAATATATTGACCACCAAATAAACGTAATTGATCTTCAAGCTAATAACATGCTGACCATCAAATTGATATTATTAGTTATCAGCTACAGAGCAAGCTGACCATAATGGAGCAAATTTGCTCATCAACTACTGCACAAAATGGTCACAAGTGACCTTTTCAAATTATCGCCTATACAGCAACATTAAAATCATGTAGGCGTAGTTATTCATGAAGCACCTAATAAAATGACCATCAAATGGCCATATTCTTCCGTCAGCTGAGCAAATATTGACCATTAATTTGCCAGAATTAACCATTGATTAATAATAAAACTTGTCATGGAGTGGTCTGGGTTATTCATCAGCAATACAATAAAATGACCATTAATTGGTCATAATTTGATGATAAAATGCCTGTCGAGCGGAAATTATCAATCATTTATACATTAAACTGACCAACAAGAGGTTATAATTGACCAACTATTGTCGAGATTGTTATTTCAAAAAGAGGCTTTAAGGATAGTTATGGATTAGTGGATTAGGGCTTTCACCGAATTTGTCCAGTCTTTCCATTCAGCATTTGAAAACATTTTTTCAACGGGTGTTTAAGAACAAACATCTAACCCACGCATCCATTCCACCTTAATCTCGCTCTCAAAATATCGATATTGATGGTTTATCAATCTTTCATATTAAACAGCTATGAAATATGAACACTTCATTGTTGGGACATTAAAAAAGTTTCCGTCAATAAAGCTCGGCGCCATCTTAAACATCAAATGAGAGGATTACGCAAGAGGCAACAATGTCCTAGAAAGAATCGACAATAGAAACAGAGAATAAACCATGAGGAGTGACAGTTGAGGATACGGGGTTAGAAATATTGAAGAGAGATTTCCTTCTCAAATCCTCTTGTCTATAATTAACTATGAGGAAAAGATCGCGAAGATGTCCTTTCTGGTTTTACAAAAACCAATGAAAATCCACCCTGATCGGAATTGAGAAAAAAACGTGGTTAACCTACAACTAGAAATGCCACTCTATCAGTTTTTATGTCACTCTATCAGTTTTGGAATTTATCTTTTTGGAGTCAAATGTAAAATAGTTGAAGAAAAGTTTAAAGAATCCAAGTTGCAGCAACAACAACAACCACCACCTCCGCCAACTCTTCCCTGCTATATTTTCACTTTCACTTTCACTTCTACGCAAGAATTAGCCTTCTCTGTCATCAACGCCATTAGCATGGAACAACCATTCACACAGAAATCAAAATGAACTTCTCTGATACAAAATACATACGACGAATTTTGACTTGCATTTCAAGTTTCGTTTCAGAGCTTACTGAAGCAGTCAACACCTCTTCCGACTTAGCCAAGCCAACCAGAGTGGTCGAGTGACCCGTTAAGCAAAACAGGAAATTTATCTGTAATAAATGTGTTTATTTATTGTCTCAATCAATTGTAATTTATTGATAAAATATTGTTGTTTTTGAAGTGACTGTAAAGATATTTTCATTTAAATGTATAGAAATAATTGTATATCTATTGGTATATTATCTAAATAATATAATTTCCGTGTCTGGTGTTGACTATTTTTCCAGAAATATAAAGACATATTTTTATTTAAATACATTAAAATTATCGTACGTTTATTTACATATTGTCAAAATAAAATTTCGACAATAAATTGTCTGGCTGTGAACTTTTTATTAAACAGATAAGAGATGGATAAAAATTATAAGAGGGCAAAATAGTCTGGGATATCTTAATACAGAGATTATCGAAATTTTTACTAATGTCAAAGTTGAACGCATTGCTTTCGTCTAACTTCCATGACATAGTTGACGGCCAGTTCCCTCGTTTTCCTGTCTATGTATATGTCTATGTATATGTGTATGTATATGTGTTATGTGTTTGTATATCTGTGTCTGAGAGTGTGTATGTATGTGCATGTAAATTTGTGGATGTGTATATCTATTTGTTTATGTTTGTTTGTGTTTGTGTCTGCATGCCTGTACGTGTGTACGTTTAAGTTTGAATGTATGCGTATACCTGTTGTATGTTTGTGTATTTGCGCGCGTCTATACCTGTGTACGCGTGTGTGTGTCTATACGTGTGTACGCTTATACGTGTGTACGCTTATACGTGTGTGTGTTTCGTATGTTCATATCTATGTATACTTTTGTGTGTGTGTGTGTGTGTGTGTGTGTGTGTGTGCATATGTCTGCTTGTGTGTGTGTATGCATATGTCTGCTTGTGTATGTGTGTCCATATCTGTATGTATTCGTGTGCGCATATCTTTGCTTGAGTGACTGTTCATATCTGTAAGTATTTGTGTGTGTGTGTGTGTGTGTGTGTGTGTGCATATCTGCGTGTATGTGTACGTGTGTATGTGTATGCTGTGTATTATGCTTGTATCAAGGACATGTGACGAGGGAGTAGCACGAAATCTGGCAAGAAATATAAACATTCTCCTCGCAAAATAATCTAGATTCACTGAACAGAAATCTTCAAAGTTGGCAAAAACTATGTTGGCACGGGGCACGCTGACGCTGCTGCAATTTGAGAAGCAAGATTACTGCAAATTAGGCACAATGCCACCATTTTGCTTTTTTTTTTTTTTTAATGGTGGCCCTTTGATGGCTTCCCGTTATGTAATGGCTGGCTTACTCTGAATGTAGCAAACAATGTTTCGCATGTAACACCCGGAAACTCCAAACGAACCAATGTAGATTTGAATGAAACATGTAAGGATCATCCATAATGAATCTAATATAGAGTTTGTTATGTCAGTGGATATGGGTAAAATCTGTATGCCTACAGTTCGTTTATCTACAGCGTTGCATGATCAATATAGATAAGACACGTAAAGAGGAACGATACTATAGGAAACTGAGCATAGAAACATCGGATTAGCGAGTTAGTTTGACGGAAGTTCACGGAAGTTCACGGAAGTTCACGGAAGTTCACGGAAGTTCACGGAAGTTCACTCCCACCCCGTCGGAACCTCTCCTAATCAACTGAGAATTACTCTTCACGTCGATTCGACGTGTTTTGGCGTTTCAATAACTGCTGCGAGAGTTAGAACTAGGAAATAAAAGATATGAAATGACTGAAACATACCCGGTAACTTCTCTGAAATTTTACCATGGGATTTTGAATAACAGATCAAATATACCTCACATTACGATCGGAAAAGCGAAATGGGAACAACCAGATGTGAGGCGCCAGGTGTTACTATCATACCTGTGCCTGTGTGTGTGTCTCTGTCTGTGCGTCTGTGTCTGAGTGTGATCAACGCATAGACCTGTCACATAATTTAGATGTCAAATGTCTTTCTTTTAATCTGTCAACACAATAAAGAAATTGTTTTTTTCGTTTATTTTTCCAACAACAAAAACGGTTCCAGGCATTATCTTTCGGTATCTTTCCTCTGTTCTTATATAAATTCTATTTATTTGAACTTTTCGTGTCCCTTGCTATCTAATACTCTTCTGCTTATTGGTAAGACGACCTCTGTCTGTCATACATTCATATATATATATATATATATATATATATACATATACAGGAAAACTGTAGAAGGGCTAGTACCTAATTTCGGCATTGATTTTTATACTAACGCTAGAACTGACCGCCATTGTATTGTACCAAGCGTACCATTCACTCCATCTAAATTCAGGACCATTCATTCATATCGTTTGTGATTTACTCGACCTCTCGCATCAAGTTAGAAGTTACTAACACGTATATAGAACCCCAGCAGCAGCAGCAACGGCAGCAGTAGTACTAGCAGCAGCAGCAGCAGCAGTAGTAGTAGTAGTAGTAGTAGTAGTAGTAGTAGTAGTAGTAGTAGTAGTAGTAGTAGTACTTGTAGCAGTAGTAGTAGTAGTTTTATATAGGAAAGGAAACATTTGTCAATCATAAAACAGTGACGTCACTGTATCCAGCGCTTTGCTCATGTTTTGTAGAAATCAATGACAGACTGCGGTTGTGGTTCCTAATTTAAAAGTGGAAAATATTTTAGGATGAAAAATCAATGAGAGGTACGATTTAAATAAAAATGAAACTGAATTTCATAAGATTTCGGGCAAGTCTCCTTATTCCCCGTCTTTT
>NC_068999.1:5693682-5694321 GCF_001194135.2 Octopus bimaculoides | reverse complement strand
GATGATGATGATGATGATGATGATGGTGGTGGTGGTGGTGGTGGTGATGATGATGATCATGATGATGGTGGTGATGATGATGATGATGATGATGATGATGATGATGATGATGATGATGGTGATGGTGGTGGTGGTGGTGGTGGTGATGATGATGATGATGATGATGGTGGTGATGATGATGATAATGATGATGATGATGGTGATGATGATGGTGATGATGATGGTGATGATGATGGTGATGGTGTTGATACTGCTACCGCTCTTACTCTTCTTGTCCTTACGTTATTTACAAATCTCTGCGTGATCGTCGATCGTCAAAAGATGTATTTTCGGTCTACATACGCACTGACATACACAGGCAAGCACATAGAAACACACAAACACGGACACACACATGCACACACACAAGCACTCAAATACGCATGCACACACACACACACACACACATCCACACACACACATACATCCACACACACACACAACACCTTCAGATGCCCATGTACACGCGCACACTTAAGTCTCAAACATTGTGAATTTACTTATCCCCCCACACACATACACAACATATATATATATATATATAGATGTAGATACACACATATATATATGCCGTATGTATATATATATATATATATATAT
>NC_068999.1:5691197-5693572 GCF_001194135.2 Octopus bimaculoides | reverse complement strand
TGTACATATATGTATACACACACACACATATCTAACTATTCATATATACGTGTGTGCATGTGTCCGTGTGTGTGTGTGTGTGTGTGTATGTGTGTGTGTGTGTGTGTGTGCGCGTGTGTGTGTGTGTAGAATTTGAGCGTATGTGAAAGAGAATCTGTGTATACACATCAGAGAAATGCTAGTTCAGCTAAAAAGAATTCTGACGGAGGTGGACACGCAGCACTCAGCCACGAAGCATCAGAATAAACAGCATGAAGACAAAATACGAACAACCTCAAAAAAAAAACGTAGCGAAGCTCTAGTAATACTAGGAGGTGAGGGGAAATTGACGAGGTGAAGGGATACATCTACTGGAACAGACTGAGAGTGTATGGCGAGACTGCATGATGCTGGTTAAATCATCTTTGATCGTATGACTTGCTTTATAAAATCTCACCTGAAAAATAAACAACAACGACGACGAAGATGGCGGCGACAACGCTGACGATCGCTGAGCGTTCAGGGGTTCAGCTTTCAGAAATTTGGAGATGCTTCTCGTGCATCATATCCCTGCCCTCGGGAAGTTAAGTTTCTACTGGAAAACTTTTGAATGCAACGTTTATTAAAACAACGATTACACCAGCAAGCATATATTAATGTCTTTTGCTCTCTTTTACTTGTTTCAGTCATTTGACTGCGGCCATGCTGGAGCACCGCCTTTAGTCGAGCAAATCGACCCCGGGACTTATTCTTTGTAAGCCTAGTATTTATGCTATCGGTCTATTTTGCCCAATCGCTAAGTTACGGGGACGTAAACACACCACCATCGGTTGTCAAGCGATGTTGGTGGGACAAACACAGACACACACATACATATACACATATATATATATATATACATATATACGACGGGCTTCTCTCGGTTTCCGTCTACCAAATCCACTCACAAGGCTTTGGTCGGCCCGTGGCTATAGTTGAAGACACTTGCCCAAGATGCCACGCAGTGGAAATGATGCCAGGACCATGTGGTTATTAAGCAAGTTACTTACCACACAGCCACTCCTGCGCCTATGAATATATATATATTTGTTTTTTCCGCATTTTGTAAATGCGTATAGAATAATATATCCGCTGAATAAAGTTACAACATGGTCTGGTTTTTACTGCGGCCATGCTGGAGCACCGCCTTTTATCGAGCAAATCGCCCCCCAGGACTTATTCTTTGTAAGCCTAGTACTTATTTTATCGGTCTCTTTTTGCCGAACCACTAAGTTACGGGGACGTAAACACACCAGCATCGGTTGTCAAGCGATGGGGGGGGGGACAAACATATATATATATATATATACGACGGGCTTCTTTCAGCTTCCGTCTACCAAATCCACCCACAAGGCTTTAGTCGGCCCAAAGCTATAGTAGAAGACACTTGCCCAAGGTGCCACGCAGTGGGACTGAACCCGCTGGAACCATGTGGTTGGTAAGCAAGCTACTTACCACACAGCCACTCCTGCGCTTGGTTAAATTCTTTTCTCTCCTTATAATATCCAACCTAAACTCATCTGCTTTCATTGTAATGATTATAAATGTAGCGGTTTTTGAAGAAATAACGAACCTCTGAATGTTACATGAATTTACCTTATAAATACTAATAAATGCATATACATGATTAGAGGCAATGAATAACAATAGAGCTTATAGAACTGTCTCTAGTATATAACTTGAAGAAAACAATTTCGGTTTTCTCCTTTACCAAGGAAGTATTTTCAAAAGTAATTAAATATAACAAACAGGTAATTCAAATAATTTAGTAGATGAAACTACGCAACAACACAGAAATTTCATTTAAAAAGATACAATAGATATAAGACTCGGTAAAAAACAACAACGTAAACAAAGAATAAGCTGTATTTGATAATATACATGTAGAAAGTAACTCAGGTTTCGATAAAGAAAACATATTTATAAGCACGTTATAGAAAGGATACGGCAACCAGATTAATATAACGTTCGTTCGCACTTTCACTCATTATAAACAGACATTAATCTTGTGTGTGTGTATGTGTCTGTGTGAGTGTGCGTGCGTGTGTGAGTGTGTGTGTGTATGTGTGTGTGTGTGTGTGTGTGTGTGTGTGTGTGTATTAGCATTGATGTTATATTTGAAAAAGACAAAAATTGAAAACCTTGTGATATAAATAAACCATAAATTGCCTTCCAGCAACTGAACAAACTTCGAATGATTTTCGTATACAAGCAAGCAAGCATACATACATACATACATACATACATACATGTATACATACATACATGCAGCCATACATACATGCACGTATATATATTTATATATGTATATATATATATATATATATATATATATATATATATATATATATATATAT
>NC_068999.1:5689809-5691063 GCF_001194135.2 Octopus bimaculoides | reverse complement strand
GAGAGAGAGAGAGAGAGAGAGAGAGAGAGAGAGAGACATGCATACGTACACACACACATACACACAGATATATATATATGCACACAGGCGCACACGCATTCACACACACACACACATCATATATTAAAGTTCCTGAAAATTTTAAATTTCGTGACTCAAGCTGTCATCTCGATAATAAATTTGCGAAACTCTATCAGCAGCTGCTCGTGCATTTGCAACAAACCGCTATTTCGTATACATAATGCTACAAAACAAAATTATAGAAAAGACCATTTCTTGGTAACGCAACTATCTTAAATATAATTACCCTATCCCTCACAAAGAAAAGAAACTACAATATTAGTCATAGATGGTCAAATATAATGTAAATCCCAACACACAGAGAATGTATCTGGTTATACGAGGTGCGTTGAAAACGTATCCGACCTTCAGGCGTAAAGCAAAAACCATTTTATGCATTTCACAAATTTTATTTGATTACCTTGAAAATACTCCCCTTGGGAGTTCACACACTTTTCAGGAATGCTATGGAGCTCCACCATCGCTTTTCACATGTTTTCCTCTTACGACTCAAATCGCTTCCCATTCAGCGTGGTTTTCAGTTTGGGAAAGAGCCAGAAGCCACACGGTGCCAGGTCGGCAAAGAAGAGAGCTTATCGAACAAGTGATGTGCTGTTCATGTCCGGGAACTGACGCAACCAACCGGTGCGAAAATAGCATCACTTCCCACCCAAGGGATTTTGCACACGCAGCATTAATGTTGGCGAGAAAAAATAAAGTCGGATACTTTCTGAACAGAGCTCATATAATAAGCTTATGTAAGGCGACCAATGCTCAATATTTTTCTCTCTAGCAACATTCATATGTAATAGTTACCATGTGTGTTTGTTTGCTATCACGCTCATGCCATTGTGTTGAAGTAGGAAGATGTCAGCGGACAGTAGAGTGTGAATGTATGAATGAGTGACAGTGGGAGACATTTTAATGTCATTTTAGTTCTAATAAACTATACAGTGTGCGACCTCCCCCCCCCCCAAAAAAAAACTTCCACATTTTACAGGTTGACAAAAGTTTCAACAGCAAACACAGATTGTGCACTGTTCAAAACCATAACTGAAATTTTATAAAATAGAAAAAAAAACTGTGTACCATTAGCTATACAAGATGAGGATTACTAACAGCTTAACTTTATTCCCGCCATACCAATGGCCGTGTAAAATGTAGGGTGCGTTTCTGTCGCTCTCTGAAGTATGT
>NC_068999.1:5689445-5689691 GCF_001194135.2 Octopus bimaculoides | reverse complement strand
ATTAGCAAAAGTAGATTAAAATATAGTGTTTTATTAAGGTTGAAATACTTTACAAACTGTAACTCAGAGTTTCACAAAACCGATCATCAGCCGGAATTGAACATTTATAAATGCTTGTAAACTGTGGATTTATAAGCACAGTTTGTAACACTTTGAGAAGTTATTCAGCTGCAATATGCAATAAAATAAGATACGTATGTGTGTCTATATTATCTATGCATATATATATATATATATATATATATA
>NC_068999.1:5687108-5689366 GCF_001194135.2 Octopus bimaculoides | reverse complement strand
ATATATATATATATATATATATATATATATATATATATATATATACATACACATACATATGTATATATAAGTATATATGTGTATATGTATACATATATGGAAATACATACGCACATACACATATATACAGGCAGATAGATAGATAGATAGATAGATAGATAGATAGATAGATAGATAGATAGATAGATAGATAGATAGATCTGACAAAGGCCAATATTTATTTCCGCGTTATTCCTTTTTTCCTTCCTTCTTTCCTCTGCACTTTAATAACTTTTGAGAAAGAGCTGAAGCTCGAAACATCAAACGTACCTCTATTTTATAATCTCTCAACATGCATCGAACTAATAATTAGATCTCGTTTTCACCTTGTCTTCCGTATCGTCGTAAATGTTGAAATTATGCGTATATGTGTATAAGTGTATGAGTATCAATATGCATATGCGTGTCCGTGCAGTATATTAATGGTAGTGCAGATGCCATTATCTAAGTCAAGAATGAAAATTTATATTTAATTGGGTTTGAGCGGATTAGCTATTTTATGTAATTAATAATAAAGTTAAAGTCAAATGACAGTGATATATAGTTTATTCCGCAGACGACGGCTAAGAAGCCGAACCATTCAGAGTTATCTACTTTGGCTGAGCGGAAATTACATGAAATAAGATATAGAACGACCAGAACAAAGATAGATATATTGGCGATCCTTAGGTAAAGATTAAATGCGTGTGTGTGTGTGTGTGTGTGTGTGTGTGTGTGTGTGTGTGTGTGTGTGTGTGTGTGTGTGTGTGTGTGTGTGTGTGTGTGTGTGTGTGTGTGTGTGTGTGTTTGTATGAGTGCGTGTGTCTCTGTGTATGTGTGTGTGTGTGAAATTAAATGTAATATTCCTTTTTTGATAAACATACAATCTATCATAAACACAAACTTGTTTATGAAACGGTATGACTTATACGTGTGTATACGCGTGCACGCAAGTGGAGACAGTGGACGAACGAAGAGAAGTAGCACTCAATATGTTTGGTAGGAGTTACAAATATTATTTATTCAATAACTGTTTAATTCGGCTCCGCGCAAGTTTAAGTTTCGATTGACGATGCCACGAAACTTTAAGTTGCATGGAGCCGGATCAAACGGTTATAAATAATATATTTACATTGACATATACACATACCTACAGATAGATAGATAGACAGACAGAAAGATAGATAGATAGATAGATAGATAGATAGATAGATAGATAGATAGATAGATAGATAGATAGATAGATAGATCCGACGGGCTTTGTTCAGTTTCCGACGACCAAATCCACTCACAAGGCTTTGGTCGGTCCGAGGCTTTAGAAAAAGACACTTGCCGAATGTGCCACGTGGCGGGACTGAACCCGGAACCAAGTGGTTTGGAAGCAGGCTTCTTACCACACAACTATGCCTGCGCCTATAAACAAATCCTTTGTCCAATTTGCTCTGCAAGACTTTACGGAACACTCATCCGTGGTCAATGACAGCAGATTCCACGATTACAAGAAAACATTGAAGTCGCTTCTGCTCGTTTTCATTCTTCGTTTGACAATAGATGGAACAGTAAATTTAAGAGATTTTTAATAGCTGTTCATATGTCTTTTTACGTAGTAATTTGTTCATGAAGAGATACAATGAAAGAATAGGAGATTCACACAATTTCTTCAATTATCTCTATCGCTCTTCTATTTATTTATTTATTTACATGCACGCGCGCGCGCACGCGTGTGTGAGAGAGAGTGTATGTGTGTGTGTTTTGGGTATGCTGTATGTATGTGTGGGTGGTGAGCGCCTATATATACACAAATATATATTTATTTATATTAACATCTATATATTTGTTTATGTATATTTGTAAGGATATACATGTATATAAATATTTAGATATATATGCATATGTTGTATATATACATACATATATATATATATGTAGAAATATATATATATATATATATACATAAATATATATATCTACATATATATATATGTATGTATGTATGTATGTATATATACAACATATGCATATATATCTAAATATTTATATACATGTATATCCTTACAAATATACATATATATATACATAAACAAATATATAGATATTAATATAAATAAATATATATTTGTGCATATATATATGTATATATGTATATATGTATATACAAATATATATATATATATATGTGTGTGTGTGTGTATATGTATATATATATGCATACATATATATATATATATGCATATGCGTAT
>NC_068999.1:5684717-5686741 GCF_001194135.2 Octopus bimaculoides | reverse complement strand
TATATATATATATATATATATATATACACGCATACATACCTGTTTAGTATGATCATTTTTCTTTTCTAATTTAATTGTTTCTACAGACATTTAGTCTGGATATAAATTTCCCTGACACACACACACACACATACACCCACATATACACATATACACACATATACAAACTTGCACATACGCGTCTCTCATTTTGTCTCTAATCCTACCAATATCTTCCTTATTTCAAAATTTGTTTCATAAAAGCAATCCAAACAACACACATTTTACACACACTGTCACATACACACGCACACATACTAACTCACCTATACTCACAACCTCGCTTGTTCATCTGTTACATATACGTACGCACACGCCCGCTCACTATACGCACACTTATGTATTCATATAGATACACACACACACATACACAGCCTTCACAAACACATATAGACACTAGTAGATAATATATACATATATAAATATATATATACATATGGTTACATAATTCTATACGCATATACATGTTTATAAACATATACGTATATATATACATAAATAGATATACATTGATATATACATAAATATGTATACAAACATATACATAAATCTATATATACATATACATATACATATATATACACACATATATGTATATCTATATACATACACACACATATATATATATATGCATATATTTATACTTACATATTCACAGACACACACACACAGATATGTATATATATTAAACGCAGCCTTACCAAGCATTTATGCTCAAAATGCTCACAAACATATTTACAAACCAAACAGACTCACATGTATATTAAATAGATGTATAAACACTGTGATATACACCTAGCTATTTAACTACAAACAACGCCACTTGACTCTTTATTATATTTTTATATTTCTCTGCTCTGGTTCCCGTTTATAACTTCCTGTTTCCATCGGCTTCTGTTGTATTTTTCGTTTTCTGAAACTTTAACCACCATTAATATTACAAATATTTTATGATACTTTGTATTGCTGTTTCATGACCACGGGGTACAATTTAAGTGGAAAGCTCTTGACAAGCAATAAGCAATAATTATATTCCACATGAGACGAATTCAAAACGATTTCAATAGAGATAAGTATTTAGGTTTTTTTTTACATTCTGTAAAACAAAACGTGTTTCGTTTTCGAAAACAAAGGACGAAAAAAAATATAAATAAAATCACAAACAAGAAATATAAAGGGAAAACAAAAAAAAAAGTACAAAGAGACATATCAGAACCATGTTCAAATTACTTAGTTGGAGAATGGTGATGTGATATCGTTTGGAAAGAGTGAGACTTGCTGCTAAGGATGAATAAATCTCCCAGCGTGCTCAGCGAACGCATTTCGATACCGCTTCTCGTTTAAAATAAATTTCACAGCGTTTACACCAATGAGAAACAGCGGGAATGTTATAAACTTTCGCTTTTCTTTCCACCATTGTGAGAGATACCACTTTCTGAGTCATCAAACAATAATAATAATAATAATAATAATAATAATAATAATAATAATAATAATAATAATAATAATAATAATAATAGTTTAAAATTTTGGCACAAGGCCAGTAGGTTCAGGGAAAGGAGCTAGTCGATCATATCGACCCCAATATTCGACTGGAACAAATTCTATCGACCCCGAAAGGACAATAGACAAAGTCAACCTCGGCAGAATTTGAACTCAGAAACGTGCACACGGACGAAATACCGTTAAGCATTTTTGCCCAGTGCGTACCAGGCAGTGGTTCTTATGGCTTCTGGTCTTAATTAACTGGAAGTGTTATCATGTACACATTTTGTCCTGGTGTACAAGATGCGCTACAGCAAATAGTACCACAGTACCACAGATTTGCTGGTCAGTTGTTTGACCTTAGACAGTTGAGCATGTCCCTTTGTGGCTGAAAATACGTGTATATATGTATATACAAATATATATAAATATATGTATGTATGTATATGTATGTATATATATATATATATATATATATATATATATATATATATATATAT
>NC_068999.1:5675883-5676561 GCF_001194135.2 Octopus bimaculoides | reverse complement strand
ATATATATATATATATATATATTATGTATGCGTTTGTTGTTTATGTTTGTGTTTGTCCACCACCATCGCTTGACAACTGATGCTGGTGTGTTTACGTCCCCGTCACCTGGCGGTTCGGAAAAAAGAGACCGATAGATTAAGTACTAAGCTTACAAAGAATAAGACCTTAGGTCGATTTATTCGACTAAAGTTGGTGCTCCAGCACGGCCGCAGTCAAATGACTGAAACAAGCAAAAGAGTAAAAGATTATATACGCATATCTATGCATATACAAATATACATCTATAGGTGTATATGCGTGCACGTGCGTATGTTTACGCATGCGTGCGTGCGTGCGTGTGTGTGTTTGTGTGTATGGATGGCTATATATATATATATATATATATATATATATATATATATATATATATATATATGTATATATATATATATATATACACACATACGCACTCGCGCACATATACAATATATGTATGCATATACACGCACACATACGCGTACACACATAGACACATATATATACACACACACACATATATATATATATACATATGTACAGACACACGCACGCACACGCACACACATACACATACATATATATACATATATATACACGCATATATATATATACATACATATATATATATATATATATATATATATATATATATATATATA
>NC_068999.1:5673681-5675130 GCF_001194135.2 Octopus bimaculoides | reverse complement strand
TTTGCCTTTCATCCTTTCGGGATCGATAAAATAAGTACCAGTTGAGTAATGGGGTCACCGTAATCGACTTCATCTCTCATACGAAATTGCTGGAGATTAAGAGGTTAAGGAGAAGACGAGAGATAGAAGTATAATGTTATGAACCAACGAAGGATCTTCTACGTTTTAGACATTTGTAATCCATGTTTTTATACTCCGCTTCTCTTTTTACGACTGTAAGAATGCCTTGAGGAAGATTTGTCTGTCATGTCTAGCAAGTCAAAATACCACGTAAGGGCAACCTTATTGTTTTTAGGCTCAGGTCGGGTCTGGCCTAACCGACATATGACCAGAAGTATTCCAGCCGTGTTTACGTTGCGTAAGTTAGCACTTCGGTAAAAGATATCAACAGAATAAGAATTAGGCTTTAAAAAATGTCCTGGGTCTTCTTGTTCGACTAAAATCCTTCAAGTCGTTGCCTCAACATGGTCGCAGTCAGTTAATTATGATTTTATCCAACATATTTCTCTCTCAGATTCACACACTTATTGCAGCGGTCCTTCAGGTTTTCTATGCCCTGTAAAAGAACTCGAAAGTTTGCGCCCCGACCAGGCCTTTTGCGACACCCTTAAAATCAGGAACTTTTCAGCATCTCCTCATATCGAATATGGACGTTTGCGAAGTCTACTGTGTCGACCTTCACTTCCGGTACAAAACGGAAATAACGAGGCGAAAGCAAATTTGAGCGTCAATAGTAATTAACTATTTCATTTAACAGTAATTATCCGTTTAATTTAGCTAACCAATCATCTAACATGAACAATGCTTATAAAATACTTATAAAACGGTAATTAAATCAATTTAATGTAACTTGTTTTATGCTTATATAACAAACTATAAAACGGCAATTAAGTCGATTTAATTAATTTCATTGCTCTATGTTTATAGAATAGACAACAAAGCGAAGATTCAGTTATTTAAATTAATTTTATTGCTTTATATTTATAAAATGAACTACGAAACGATAATTGCGTCTAATTATATTTTGCTTTATTTTTTATAAAATACACTGCAAAACAGTAATTAAGCAGTTTAAAATTTATGTTAGATGTTCCCATGAGTAAAAACAAAAAAGTACTTCGGATTCTTCAAGAGATTTACTGGTGACTTGGAAGTATACGCTTGCTACTAAGGATATTGTCATGAAATATGGCACACATGCAACAATTATAATTAATCTTTTTTATAAAAATGAGAAAATTAATAGCAACTTTCAAAAGAAACATTGAAAAACAGAAGAGAGAAAAAGAAATAAGAAACAAATAAAACACGTTCCATGGATGTTTTTTTTAAACTGTGTCGTTTTGTGGGGGATTTACTTCAGAATAATCAATTTACCAGCTTCTTAACCACAGAGACATGCTCGCGCCAATATACATGCGTGTGTGCATGTATGCAAATGTATATATG
>NC_068999.1:5668649-5673623 GCF_001194135.2 Octopus bimaculoides | reverse complement strand
TATATATATATATATATATAATACAAATAATATGTGAGTATATGCATATATACGTACATGTATGCACATACCTACATCTACATGTATATATAGATGCATATCTGGGTACAGGACGTTGCAAAAAAACGTGGACAAAATGATAAATGGAGCACAGAAAACATACAGGCCACATAGAGAACATTTCCTTCATCAGCTGCCACCATTCTAAAACTAAGCGTTTCGAAGAGTTAGGGCACATTTCGTTTTTGTCTGCTGAGTGGAGAGGACTAGTGCGAAATAAAGTGCCTTGCTCAAGGGTACAGCGCGTCGCTGGGAATCAATCTCACGAAACTAGGATCATGAGACGACTACCCTAACCTCTAAGCCACGCTCTTTCTCCAAGTCTCTTGGAATATAGAGTCAAGAGACCCAGAAGAAATATCCTATAGTAATATTGTTCCATACTCTAACGATCATCTTCTAAAATCTCAATCAAACACAACAATGAGATTCTTCTTTGCGGTAAACTAAATTAAGTATATTAACTTGTTGAAGACTCACACACAAACTGCTTTCAATATTTCTAATAACTCACATTTTGACAGCGAAATCAACAACAACAACCCATTCATTATTAGACAGGAGTTTGAAGTTCACAAGTTTATATTTCCCAAGCTAATTCTAGTTACTTTTCTTGCATAGATATTGTATGAAACAAACAAATGAAATAAAGACGCCATTTTTGTTTTTCCTACTTGCTTTATTTAGTTTTTCTATTTTTTTTCTCTTAATTTTTGCTTTACTTTCATTATCTTTTTAAAGTTATTTTTCATTTATTCTGTTACGGTGTCTGCAGGAATATTCCAGAAGATTTTCTGAAATTAATGAAAAGCTTTCAACTTCTGTGAAAATTCGAAGAAATATATTGCATGGCATAATGGTAATGAGATTCATGCAATCACAGCTGGTCTCACACACACGCACGCATACATTCATACACATTTGTGTCAAAGTATTAATGAATTTATATATTTCTATAATACATATCTATAATATATACATAATATAATATTTTTCTATATACATATTTATAATAGATACATAAAATTATATTTTCTATATACGTATCTATAACATATACATAATATAATATTTTTCTATATATACATTAATAATATATACATAAGTAAATCAAACAGAAGAGCGGTGTCACACTGTGTCGCGCTCTGTGTCACGGTGACTCTACTCGCTCAATACACCCTTTCTACGTTCGGCAGGATAAAAACAGCATAAGAAATCACATTTATACACACATATATAGATCTATCTATCTGTATGGGTAGGCGTTTGTACCCATAATACTAACTAATGCATATTTTATCAGTCATCGTTTGTCGTTTTACTTTCTCAGTTTTTTTCCTGCAGTTTAACTTCTTGTTTCCAATTGAACAACTTCATTTATATATATATTCAATATTTCTGTTTTTACCCTGTGTTCTGTAATCACAACGAGGCGATTGCCAAAATACTTTTAATTCTAGTTATTATTCATGTTGATGGAGGCGGCAAACATTCTAACAGATTTCTTTTGTGTTAATTAAATTGGCTGAGATATATGTTCATGTTTTCTCTAAACTTCGTGTAAATGTGGGCGTCAAAACAGTGATAACGTTTTCATTCCGTTTGTGTGTGTGTGTGTGTGTGTGTGTCTTCACTATGAAAAATATATTTATGAGAAGTTGTCAATTGTCAAATTATAACCGTCTATGTATGTATATATCTAATCATCTCTATGTTTTTCTCCCTCTTTCTCTCTCTATGTGTGCATGTGCATGTGTGTGTGTGTGTGTGTGTGTGTGTGTGTGTGTGTGTTTGTGGCAATTTATTTGTCTATGCATTTGTATATGCATGCATGTGTGTGTATGAATGAGTGATGAGTGTGTGTTCACTTATCTGACCAACGAAAAACACTAGCCTCATATCAAACAAAAGAAAGCCAGCACTACAATAACAGTTTCTAAGTACTACATAGAATAATAATAATAATAATAATAATAATAATAATAATAATAATAATAATAATAATAATAATAATAATAATAATAATAATAATAACAATAATAATAATAATATTACTATTATTTCATTGTACAGTATGAATATAAAATACTGGTTTTTGCGTTGCTTTTGTTCTTCTTCATGTCAATTGCCAAGATTTAACAAAAGGAGTTAGACAGAAAGTTCCTTTCGAAGACTGTAAGTTGTTCAAAGGAAGCCAAATATCTTAAACACTTACGTCTGCCTTGGTGCCCAACTGTTCCAGTTGATATGAAAATCCAACATAATAAGAAGTACAGCTTACAATTTGGCTTTTACACATCCTTATGTTCTTGGTATTTCTACTTTTAAATCTGCACATTTCGAGATCCTTCTCTGCCATTTTTTCTGCTATTTTTTTTTTTTTGCCTAAAGAAATTGCAACGTCTGTTATGAGCTACCGTATTTTTTGGCAAATGAGACCCACGGTTTTCTCAAAACAAATGTCTCAAAAAGTCACCCTGGGTCCTACATGTGATGTTGGGCCTATATTACATGTTTTATATAATAAAAACGTTTTATTCCTGAATATGCGCCGCTAAACATGGGATGCATTTAATATTCCATTAAATACGTTACTCTTTTTTGTACTATCACAAATAATGGCCCCTCGTCTAGGGCGTCGAAATGTTCTGTCTTCCTGAATGTCAAAATCCCATGAAATTTTTGATTTACGAGATTCATTAAGAGCTTTCTCTTGTACACGATTGTATCAGTTGTCTCAAGTGATATATCTATATTCTTTTAAATGTCCAGTGTACGTTGACACAAACCTTATTATGATGTATCATTCTCCTTCTCAATGAACATTCTGCACCCTGCTACAATCTGCTCAACATTTTCCATTCGCTTGTTACATAGACGGCACTTGTTCGTTGAAGCAGTGACATAACACCCATACACATTAAATTAGCGTTTAGATCTTCATCTTAAACAACCATTAGCAAACTTGCAGTTTCTCTCTTTAAATCTCCAGTCCAAAGCCACTTCCACGATGAGCTGGGATTTTTAACATTCTCGGTGACTTCGTAGAACGATCCATCTAACTACATTTCTTCTTAAGAGCTTTCTTTCACTAATTATCTTGCTTGTGTTACGCTTTCCTCAAGTCCTACTTCTATTGCAGCATGTTTAAGTAGTTTTCCTACACTTTTTGCAAGACAGTCGTTTACTGATCTTTGTCCTTCGTTCACATAATGAGAAACGCTAATAAGTTCCCCCCCCCCAACCTTACCTTTGATTCATTTATAAATGACTGACATTTGCTTTTGCATGAAATGCTCAACGCAGAGTTAGAACCTTTCAAGTTTTCTTATTTAATGCATTTATTTTATTGTCCGTCCATTTCACTATTCCTGCAACACAACTCACAGCACCAACTGCTCATGCTTTGATCGTATTTACCATATTGAAGATTCTTGTTTGCACGACCATCAAAGAATATTATGAATCAACGAAGGATGTTCTACGTGTTAGAAATAATAGCAAAATCTCCTCAAATCATAAACTTGGGTTTTTTTTTCCTCCTTTAAGACGACTGGATAAAGTGATCCTATGATCAAGCAGATTCCATAGAAACACGTGCTGGTCTGCATCGGCAAGACTGATAATTACTTAGCAAATTCGATAAAAGAGTACAGTGAACTTGCCATGAGAAATGGGAAAATCCAATGATTTAGACAAAGTCCTGCTTCAGGAGAAAATCGAAGGCAGAGAAATGAATGAGAGACAACAGAGCTTTAGATTCACTAAATTAGAAAAAATGGATGCAGCTAGACACAGAAAAGTTGGGATGGTTACAGTTGGATTGTCTTTTTTTCGTAGGCCTGCGGCAGCAGAGTTGACCTGTCTTTAAACAACGATTACATTACAATGCATCAACTGAACTGCAATATGTTACACTATACTGCGACCGAAACCATATAATAAGCATTTATACCATCCTACAACCTAGCATTACTATTTTCATCCCTGTCGCCAACATCACTTCGCTATTACCTCCATTACTGTGTCCACTACTGCTAAAACTGCCAACAACACAAACACTGCAAATCTACAGCGAGCTTCATCCTCATCTCCCGCTAACTCCGCCTGCCGCAGAATGCTCACTAACATGAGATAGCTGCCTCAGTAATAGAATCTACGTTACTGGACATACCACTTTCAGTTTCCGTCTACCAAATCCACTCACATGGCTTTGGTCGGCCCGAGGCCATAGTGGAAGACACTTTCCCAAGGTGCCACACAATAGGACTGACCTTGTAACCATGTGGTTGGGAAGCAAGCTTCTTACCACACAGCCACATCTGAATTTATTTAACCCATTGATAGAATGGGACCCCTGACTGGTATTACTGTACTAGATCAGAAGGGGCCTGGGAGTAACGGTAAATTAAGGGGTGACTCCACGCTCCCTGCAACTCCAGAACTCCCAGACTGGAGCCTCGCCCCTGAATGCAGGTTAATGCCATTCCCAGGAGCTAACTTCATACCGAATATCAACGACATCTTAATAACGCCATAATCAAACATAGCATCGATTCACCAGCTCAAGACACGTTCACATCAACACGCCGCCACATAAACACAACGTCCCACCACCAAACCGTCACAACTATCATACCATCACCACGTGACCACATCAGCACTAAAACCGACCCTCGCCTCATCGCCAAACCAAGACGCCAAAACCGAGGAACCAACAGATTATTGCACGACGCTGCAGCATACGTCTTTTATTTGTTTCACTCTTTGACTGTCTACATCCGCTTCTACTCCTCCATTCTTCCCTCTCTCTCTCTCTCATTCTTTCTCTCTCGCACATGCTCTCCCGCTCTCTCGCTCTCTCGCTCTCTCTCTCTCCCTCTCCCTCTCCCTCTCTCTCTCTCTCTCTCTCTC
>NC_068999.1:5667001-5667848 GCF_001194135.2 Octopus bimaculoides | reverse complement strand
CGCGTGTGTGTGTATGTGTCGGTGTGTTTATATTTACAAAGAGAGAGAGGAGAGCAGAAAGAAAACAAAGTGCTCGAGAAATAGTCCTTCATCTGTCGGTAAATGGTCCTCGAATATTTGTTAGAATGCCTTGATATTATTGATGTAGTGGTTCGTCCGCTACTTAACACGGTCACTGTAAATTCTACATCATTAGCCGTTGGTGCAAGGAAGCGTACGAGACTAAAGTTACAGGAGATGTACAGCATAACGAGGCTCTAATGAAGTGGCTAACCACTCGGCGATCTTGTGACAACGATGTCGATTAGAAATCCAAAGTACTTCTTCCAATCTAACTAAGCATATAGGCATCAAAATTTTCGGAACTAATGATAGGTTAATAAAGCTTAATAGATTAATAAAGAAACCTGCTGTGTAGCATGTAGCGTATTCACCGAGAAAATCGAACCGTTCAGAAAGAGATAAAATTGTATATGATATTATTGTTAGAGCAATGTGGCTGGGGTATTAGACAACGTATGTATAGTGATGTTAATAAACTAAAGCAAATAGAAAATATATTATATTTCTTTACATAGCTTGTATATTGGTTCTATAATATTTCGGGAAAGATTCCCGTTTTCAAATAGAAAAAAGTAAATTATGAAAGAGCTTGGAAAAATGCGTTGCTACTGCCAGTTCATTCTAGTGCGTTCTGAGATAAACTTGTATAAGTCTGAATGTCTTCTAGTGTGTGGAAAAAACAAGGTGTGCCGCGCAGTGGGACTGAACCCATTTGCATGTAAAAGATTATGTATATATACCGTGTGTGTGTGTGTGTGTGTGTGTGTGTGTGTGTGTGTGTGTG
>NC_068999.1:5658315-5660986 GCF_001194135.2 Octopus bimaculoides | reverse complement strand
GTCTGATTTGGCAGAGTTTCTACAGCTGGATGCCCTTCCTAACGCCAACCACTCAGAGAGTGTAGTGGGTGCTTTTACGTGTCACCCGCACGAAAACGGCCACGCTCGAAATGGTGTCTTTTATGTGCCACCCGCACAAGCCAGTCCAGGGGCACTGGCAACGATCTCGCTCGAAAATCCTACAGGAGCCAGTCAGGCGGTACTGGCAACGGCCACGACGAGCTTCTATCAGTTTCCGTCTACCATATCCACTCACAAGGCTTTGGTCTGCCCGAGGCTGTAGTAAAAGATACTTGTACAACGTGCACCACGCAGTAAGGACTGAACCCTGGTGCATGTGATTGAGAAGTAAACATCTTGCCACTCAGCGACGCCTGCACCTTTGTTCAAACTTTTTTGCAAAAGCAGTCAGCTGTCTATTAATTCATGTCAAGTCTTCAGTACTAATGGAATTTAACGAATAATTATCTAATAATTATTATAATTCTCATCAACAACCTGCTTCTCCTCATCAAACCAACAACAACAACAACAACAACATCGGGGATTTTAGTAACAAAGTCGATGCAATAAATGGCTGCATCGGCAGAGTGTTAGTCAAAGTATCTTTACGTTTTAGTGAGTCGAGATTTCACCAATATTGACTTTGCCCTCAATCATACCAAAGTTGGTAAATTAGTACCAGTCAAATATTGCTCTCAACTTTTTGGCACTTGGCCAGCAAGTTCGAGGTGGGCGTAAGTCGATTATATCGACCCCAGAATTCAGCTGGTACTTATTTCATCAGCCCCGCCGAAAGGATGAAAGGCAAAGCCGACCTCGGCGGAATACAAACTTAGATTGTAAAGATGGACGAAATGCCACTAAGCATTTTGTCCTCCGGTGTGCTAACGGTTCTGCCAGCTCGCTGCTTTGTACCAGTCAAATACTGAGGGTTGATAACATTTTTTCCCACGAGAGTTCCGGACCCCAATAATGAACTCATTTGCATACAGCCAATCAGAGCTCACCTTGAAAACCCACATAGTATGTACTGGTACGGTACAGTCAATCAGGCGTAGAATGGTGTATGCCACTCTGTGCGTACAGCATAACAGATCTCACACAAGCACCACATTGCGCCACTCCCCGATCCTCATAGATCAATTGAGCACCATCTCTATATGGAGCTAACATTAGGTACCTATGCTTAGACTGAGATTAATGATACTACATGTAACCATTCATATTACATGTAACCATTGCATACATTTTACCATACTACATGTAACCATTGCAAGGAGGGCGCAATACGACACAACGCCATATTGATTACGATGTTTCCAGATCGATACCAACATTTTAAATTAGGAATGTACAAAATCAGTCAAAAATATTAGGAAACTACACTCCTTTACATTTTCTAGTAAATTACGCAAATTGGCAGCATTTATGGCATCATTCATGAGCAGCTCTCCATTCACTTTCTACATCAAATTTCACATTTGTCACCCCTATTAACCCGTTTAGAACAGTTAGATTTTGCTATAACGCACATTTTCGACTGAACTCAACTAGAGTATTTTTGTGACTAGGCGGGCACTAGTTTGATAGTTGAGCTCTGATTGGCTGTATGCAAATAAGTTCATAACTGGAGTTCGGTACTCTCGTGGAAAAAAAGAGTTTTCGCTGCCCAGACTTGTGTCTCGGAGGGTAACTTTCTAGGTGCAATCCCATGGTCATGCATGACCGAAGGGGGTCTTTACATTATTGCGGAAGTATAACCAGTTTATAGCACATAGATTTTAGCAAGAATATCTTACATGGACCCCCGTTGAGAACCACTGCGCTAGTGTAGGGGGTATTCTTAGGACAGTATTTGCTTGTCTTTTGAGTTCAAATTCCACCAAGTTGACGTTACCTCTCATTCTTCCGGATTCGCAAAAACATACAGCAGTAAAGTACAGCAGAAGGAGGGGATGATGATCATCGTTTTAATTATCTTCACACATTCCCCATCCATCCACCCCTACCGCCGCCGACATACACTGTTTCGACATTGAGCCAATGATAAAAAAATTAATTCTGTTATAACCATTCAAATATTTTTTTCTTTCTATTCAAATTGCCGTATGTTCCAACCAGAGATAACTTATTTTTCACATTTTTTTTTTATCTCTCCATTATATACTCTCTGGGTGTAGCAGTAATGGCGGTGGATATGTTGTAGGAAAGAGAATCGGGAAAATAAGGTTAAGTTTGAATAAATATATTTCAATTTATTTTAATCTGATGAATTTTTCGCCTACGGATAAAACCATATGACGGACATATGTGCTCCAGAAAAGAGCTATTCCTGCCATCTTTTGTTAATCGTTTTTTAATTTATTTTGTCTATTTTATTTTACATTACTATCTGATTGCATCAAATAATTCTTTAACTCCAGCCATTTAGCTTCGCATTTTTACTGCTTCCTTCTATCTGCACCAGATTATATTAAATATGTTTATTTTTATATATGTATTATTTTATTCTATTAAAAAATATTTCTTGTTTCTTTTCACACTCTTGAGGTTTCTGCGCCTCACAAGACAAATCGTGTCAATTACAGTAAGTGTTTTGTATTGGTATAATACAATAATAATAAAAAACACTATTATTATTATTATTATTATTATTATTATTATTATT
>NC_068999.1:5656684-5658305 GCF_001194135.2 Octopus bimaculoides | reverse complement strand
CGTTAGCAGGCCGAGCGAAATGCTCAGCGGTATTTCGTCTGTCGCTACGTTCAAATTCCGTCGAGGTCGACTTTGCGTTTCATCCTTTCGGCGTTTCTAGCAGTGGCTTCATCTGCTGCCGAAGGAAAATGCAACAGCAGCAATGACAACAACGCCAACAGCACCACCAACACTGTCATGATCGAGATCAACAAGAATATCGGCAGAGGACAAATAGAGCGTTCCTCAACCCAGCTCTTCATCACCCCCTTCTCTCAGACACACACTCATACACATATACACCCATTATAAACACAAGCACACGCACGTACATAACTGGGACTGACTCCACAGACTCTGGTTCCTCCACATCTCGAAATAAAGATGAGGAAGAACCCCAGAAAGCACACTAGAGGACACAAAGAGCGTTCTCGCAAGAGGCACGGTCACACCGACAATAGCACCGAGTCGACCAGCTCCACCAACGCTGCCACCTCCAGCACAACTAACACTGTCACAATCCCACCGCGCACCAAAAAGAAAGCTTACAAAAGAACAATCAACCACAAAGAGTCCAAATTTCATGCTAGTGAAGAAAATCAACAAAGATTTGGTAGCTCTCATAGCTTGAAATAAAGAGATTGAGACAAGGAGTGCATAGCTCGAAATAAAGAGATTGAGACAAGGAGTGCATAGCTCGAAATAAAGAGATTGAGACAAGTGGCGTAATATATGACAACAGCATTCTAAAAGTGTCAGAAGGGCTATTGTTAGTGTGCACGCTGCTTAACGATATATAACAACATTAGTCAGGTTCTCCCTTACGATGGGGCAACACCTATTGTAAAAACCCCAACAGACTTTTAAAGAGATTCCTAAAAGAACCTCAACTAGAGTTGGAGGTCAAGCCACCCGGCCGCCAACAACACCTGAAGGGTAAGTAACCCTGTACATCTTCTTCCTCTCAACTCATTCTGGCCGACATGGCGATTCTTATAGTAGGTCTTATAAATGATTCTACCCGTTTCCCGCCTTAATCTTTCTGCAATAGTCATAATAAAAACTTCTGTATGAGGTCCAATAACTTTTAGAGAAATTTTTTATCATCATTATTGAAGAACTGCATTATTCGATGGACGTTTGACTGCTATTTCTTGTAGGTCATATGTTGCCGTAAAAAGCCTCTCAGTGATGGGTTTGTTGTTGTTGTTGTTGTTGTTGTTGCAATTGTTAGAATTTTAGACTCCATTAGCAAAATGTCAAATAAAAACAAAATGGTGTTCTTTCGTTTTTGACGTCTTTTCATATCACAATGATTTCAATGCACATTACGATAACGACGACATGGAAAGACGTCTGATAACGACGACGGCGATGGCGGCGATGGTGGCGACAGCGACGGCGAGAACGATAACGATTGATGGTGGCGGTGTCACCGATAGCGGCGACGACGATCGAATTGAGGATGGAGGCGACGATGACGAGGACGAGGACGAGGACGACGGCGATGACAAGAGCGAGGAGACGTCAGTAATGATGGAGGTGTCGACGATGATAATGATGATGGTGGTGGTGGTGGTGGTGATGATGACGATGATGATGATGATGATGATGATGATGATGACATTGACAATGATGATGA
>NC_068999.1:5653050-5656580 GCF_001194135.2 Octopus bimaculoides | reverse complement strand
AGGAGGAGGATGACGATGACGATGGTGATGATGATGATGATGACGACGATGATGGTGATGATGATGATGAGGATGATGATGATAATGATGATGATTGCTACATTTCTTGCTGCTCGTGCTTGTAATTAGGGTGACATTGATTATATGAAAAAGAAGCTGCAATGACAGAGTTTACAACATCATCATTATTATTTTTTTTTAAAAACCTTTCTATGCTCTGCACATGTCCCTTCTTTTTCAGTGTATACATTTTTTTTTCTTTATATCATTTCATTTTATATAAACCCCCTACACTGTATGTCTGTCTTTGTAGTGTCTTCCTCATCCTCCCCCCTTGTGGCAAATAGATTAATTTATTATCATCCTTATTATTAAGATGACGGGCTGGCTGAATCATTAGCAAATCGAGCAAAATGCTTTGCGGTATTTCGTCAGTCTTTACGTTCAGAGTTCAAATTCTGCCGAGGCCGACCTTGCCTTTCATCCTTTCGAAGTCGCTGAAATAAGTACCAGTTACGCACTGAGGTCAATGTAATTAAGTAACACACTTCCCCCAAATTTCAGACCTAGCGCCTTTAGTAGAAAGGATTATAAATCGTACGAGCTGAAGACGTCTTTTCGCTCGAAGGGTTTTTTTTCTTTTAAGTTTTTTCTCTGGAAGTTGTTAATCTTTTATTTTGTTACAAAACGCTTGTTGAAACCACCGCCATCGCCTCGATTTGGTTTCTTTGTTTGTTTCTGCAGCTTTGGGAGCTCAATTTTGAAAAGAAAATTTTTGTTGGAAAAAAACATTTTTTAAACAAATATGGCGTCGATCACACAGCTAAAAGACATGGAAGAGGAAAGAAATGGTAGCTTTCATAGTGGGGTGTATGACAAGTTAGAGCCCTCCACCTTCTACCCTCAAATGGAAGAGGAGGTGAGCTCTTACCAAGTTCCAAGTGCAGTGGACCACGCTGTTATTATGACAACAAACAACAGCAACAACAATAATAATAACGACAACATAGCACAGGAATTTTATTCTTATTGAAGCTGAATTGCCAGAAATAAAGGAAACACTACCACAGACATCAACAGCAGCATCAAGATTGATACGAGCACGGCAACACCCAGCTTCGCTACCACCACTGCGGCAGCGACAAGAATTATGGTAGAGGAAAAAACAAAACAACGGTAGCCTCGTCAACTTAAACGGCAACATCTCGGTACCGAGAGGAAGAGGTTAAAACTCAGCAAGCAGGGTAAGTGACATAGCTGCTATACAGGTGGTAGCAAAATTCATCTGAGGGCTTTTGTACATGAAAACTAAAAAAAAAATAGAGCTACAATAACGAATCATGGAGAGCACTGCTTCTAAGGCGACACCAGGACAAACTCGGATGTCGGAAATAAAATTGCTCCATTCTCATTGCCATCGAGAAAATCATGAGACACAAGAACGCCCCTGCCACAGCCATAATAGGCAAGAAACAAGAGAGTCACCCGGAGCAGTAGCAGACGATCAGGAAACAGTATCTTATAGCAATAGCACCGCATCCACTTATTAGGAAGGGTCCAAAAGGAGGTCGACAGAGATATGAAAACTTCTTCGAGAAAATGGAAAAAGACCAAATGAAAAAAAATAATTAAGAAAATAATTATTTATAAAAGAGGAACTAAGATTAGTGTTACAATTTCTTCGAAGAAATCTGCAATGTTGGTTTTGTCGATTCGTCAGAGATAGAAAGATTGAATTTGGCGCGTGTTGCGTAACATTACGTTAAGTCGGCTTCCATTTCTGGTACGCTAAATTTGTGTTGACATATACCCGGCGTACCCTGTGTTTTAGAAAAAACTTGATACAGTCAACGAATATGTAGAATGTCAGAATTATTGCCGAGAATATACATCTTTAAATCCCTTACCATTCCTCCTTGTTCTATCTCTAAATACAACTGAAGGTCACTTTGAGATATATCTTTCTGGAGGTTATTCAATAAATACCAGTTATATCCTAGGGGAAGTTTCACTCAACAATCGGGCTCCCTTACAGTCTTATGCCAACCTAACATATAAAATAAAATCAATACGTGTATTCTAAAATTATATATCCTTGTATGTGTGCGTGTGTCTAAATATATTTGTATATGCGAAAGTGTACACATGTATATAGATTTGAAGAATAAATATAAAATATTGGCAGATAATCATATTCAATGATAATGGTCTATTTGGAGAGAGTTTAGTTTTTAATTTTATAGTGAATTTCTTTTCTTTTCTTTTTTCTTTTTCTTTTTTTTGGGGGGGGGGCATTTTTATTCTTTAAACGTAACTTCTAAAATAAATATGTCGATGCGTGTATATTTGGGTATGCGTGCATGTGCGTGCGCGCGCGCGCGCGTGTGAAATGGTGGCGGTGTGTATTGTGTATGTAACAGTGCTAAAAATAATAGAACTCAACAGTATAGTAAGATTTAATAGTAGGAGTAAGATTTAATTCGGCTAATGAAAAGTTGATATATATATATATATATATATATATGGGCGCAGGAGTGGTTGTGTAATAAGTAGCTTGCTTACCAACCACATGGTTCTGGGTTCAGTCCCACTGCGTGGTACTTTGGGAAAGTGTCTTCTACTAAAGCCTCGAGCCGACCAAAGCCTTGTGAGTGGATTTGGTAGACGGAAACTGAAAGAAGCCCGTCGTATATATGTATATGTATATATATATATTTATGTGTGCGTGTGTTTGTGTGTCTGTGTTTGACATATTTCCCTGGCGTCCACACATCGTGTGTGATACACGTACCCGGTTGTGGATATTGTTGTATTCTCAACTTCCTCCTAAAAAAAGATCTACTCCCCAAAACAATTTGACGTCACCGAAGCGGTTCTTCCTTTCTTTTGTAAAATACACCGCCGACTTCATAACACTCTTAGCACACTAGAATATTATTTATGTCTGCAGGATTGGCAAATACTAAAAATATACGCATTATCTCAGGATACGGTAAATGAATCTGTAATGTTTATACATTTCCTGAGAATATTGGCATCGAAAATTAAATAGTTTTGCCTGATTCAGAAATCGAAAGCGGATCGCAGTTTTGACGCGCTGTAAATATACATTAGCCCTGACTACTACTACTACTACTACTACTACTACTACTACTACTACTACTACTACTACTACTACTACTACTACTACTACTACTATTACTACTACCACTGCTACAGTCATATGTTCTTTCCAGCAATATTCGGCTAAGTAATTACACGTCTCTGACGATTTGGCATCAAGTGAAGATTACGTAATTTGTAATTTCGCATTATTTGACCAATAATCACCTTATGTTAATGAAACGTACGTAAGATGGTGTAATTAAAACATCTTATCCGCAACCTTTCTCGGAATTCTGTGGAACACTCAAACTCGGATATAATAACAAGGGATACAATTACTATACATGAACGGAAATTCACATGGAGGTCTTAATACTGGTTATTTAAGGTTTAAATTGCGTTATATGAATATATATATATATATA
>NC_068999.1:5648132-5649423 GCF_001194135.2 Octopus bimaculoides | reverse complement strand
GTGTGTGTGTGTGTGTGTGTGTGTGTGTGTGTGTGTGTGTGTGTGTGTGTGTGTGTGTGTGCTTGTGTGTGTGTGTGAATATATTACTAATATTCGCACAACTTGAGAATCTAACCAGATTTGCTTTTGCTGTTTACTTTAGCGACCCCTTAGAGAAAAAAATGGCAACGTTGAGGTGGATGGGATTTGAACTCAGAACGTAAAGAGAAGGAACTAAATGCTTTATCTACTGTTCAACTTGACGGTATATGCGGTGGGATAGACTGAGCACACCACCACCACCATCATCATCACCGTCACCACCGCCATCATCATCATCATCATCATCATCATCATCATCATCATCATCATCATCATCATCATCGTCGTCATCATTATCATCATCATCATCACCATTGTCATGATCATCATCATAACATCATTATCATCCTCATCATCATCTATATAACTAGTATGCAGCCACAATAATGTTTTTGTCAACCAACTCTTACGTCATACGCACACACAGGCTATGAGTGTGCTTAAAAGCCTGACCGAAAAGGTTCGGGGTTCAATCGCCACTCAATACCGTTGGGCGAAGTTTAGCGAATAAAAGACGAGCGCATTACAAATTTTAAGTTATTGTGGTCAGTGATATAATTTGCCGAAACATATTCAGTACCATATAAATCAGGCATGGACAACCTATTTCCAGAAGCGGGACGAATGCGGCACAGTTCATCGTCAGGCGGGTCGCATTACCAAAAGAATTCGAAGTAATTTTTCGTTGCCGTGCCATCCAAAAAGTACCAAGGGCCAATTTTTTTGTTAACTTGTTGAATTCAAAGAATGAGTTTCTCTCAATATGTCATCACCAAAACTAAGTTTATTTTAAGATGACGGCAAAATGATTTGGTTCTGTTTAACGTAAATTACGAATATTACAGCTGTTTCGAATGTCCCTTCACTTAGAAATATTAATTCTGTTGCTAACGTCATTTCTCTTTTATAGTTTACTTGTTTTGGTCATTGGACTGCAGCCATGGAGGGGCAGACCGACACTTGTTTTTCTGTAGTCCGGTAATTACATCCAATCGGGTCATTTGCTGAACCGCTAAGTTACAAGGATATAAACAAACCAACACTTGTTTCCACCGGTAAGAAAAGATACACATAAACGCAGACACACAGACACGCGCACGTACACACATCCACGTACACACACGCACGCACATACACATAAATACATATACATACTCTCTCTCTCTCTCTCTCTCTATATATATATATATATATATATATATATATATAT
>NC_068999.1:5646363-5647855 GCF_001194135.2 Octopus bimaculoides | reverse complement strand
ATATATATATATATATATATATATAGATATATATACACCTCTATACATATATATACCTATATAAATATATATAATAAAGTATATTTGACAACATAATGTGACCGTCTTGGAAAGGACAATTATTACTGTTGTTTAGTCTCAGGCTATACGACACAATATAATAATGTTTCTATGATATATATATAAAATGCATACATATATATATGTATATATATAAATATATAAATACCTATATATATATATATATATATATATATATACATATACATATACACACATACAAACATATACACACAACTGGCATCCACAATTTCTGTCTACCAAAATTCAATCACGTAGCATTGGTTGACACGTGGGCTGGTGGGGGTGGGGGAGATTTGCGTAGGTTGGCACGCAGAGGAATTGAACGCAAAATCACTTGGTTGTAAAGCGAGCTTCTTAACTACACACACACCCATACCATCACCTATATCTATTTACATTTTTTTATCATTATTATTTTATTCCGGTTCATTTTGTTGCAAGCTATTTCATTCGCACCTTAATTAATTTAGTTCGCTAATGTATTTATTTATTAACGTGACTTCTTTTAATTGAAATGTTCTCCCGTCTCCTGTTCTTAATAACTATTTATTCTTGGCCACACCCAAACCCCTTCTCACACACGCTTATACCCCTGCTCCTTTCTCCCCCTTTCCATTTCCAGCATTTACCAATCTTACTTTTATTTTTCAGTATGACGCCTTCTACTTTTCCGGCTTCTCTCTTTCTCCGTCTTCTTCTTCTGTCTCTTTCTCTCTCTCTCTCTTCTTCTCTCTCTCTCCCCATTCTTCTTCTTTCTCTTTCTCTCTCCTCTTTTCTTACTCTCTCCTCTTTTCTTACTCTCTCCTCCTCTTTGTTTCCTTCTCTTCACTCACACTGCAATTCCATAAGTTATAGTGCCATCCTTTCTCTAAAACCATTTCCTTTGAAATAAATAAAATTTTTCCAGAGTCTCACACACCCCTCCTCCTCACAAACGCGCTTTTGTTTTGCTTCTTATTTTCTATCTCTCTCAGTCTCTCTTTTCCTCAGTCTCTCTCTCTCCTCTTTCTTTCTGTCTCTCTTTCATACCTCTCTTTCTCAGTCTCTCTCTTTCTCTCCCCGTCTCGCTTTCTCACCTCTCTCTCTCTCTCTCTCTCTCTCTCTCTCTTTCTGTCCTTCCCTATTTCTCTCTCTCGCCCGCCTTCACTCTCTCTCCCTCTCTCTTTCAAGTCACTTATTTCCTCAGCCTGTCTTCAATTTTCTTCTCCTCTGCCTCTTGTAAACACATTCTCCCTTGACATTAACATTTTTCATATCATTTACAATGCACTAAGATACAATCCAATGTCACTCTTCTTATACATCCCGTTGTGCATATACATTCATTATATTTAATTTCATTTCTTACACACATACATACATACATACATACATACATACATACATATATATATATATATATATACGT
>NC_068999.1:5642077-5644742 GCF_001194135.2 Octopus bimaculoides | reverse complement strand
ATATATATATATATATATATATATATATATATATATATATATATATATATAATGCGTGTGTATATATAAATATATATATATGTATGTAAAATGTATATATTAAATTTATAATATATATGTAAATACATGCGTATATACATATACAAACCGATAGACGTGTGTGTCTGCGTGCGTATACGGGTATGCGTATACATACAGAGTCTGCCCTTATTGAATTGAATAATAATAAGCTTATAAAATTACTTTTAATTAATACTATGTAAATGAAGTTTATAAATACACACATTTTCATTTCGATAATTTACATAAACTAACGTTCCATCAATACAGAACACTTTTCATTTAAGCCGAAATATCTTTCTTAAGATCCAGTGCCGGTCTAACCAAAATGGTGGACAGAGTTTCTAAATAATCCACCAACCACGAGTACAACAACTGGTGAGTATTTTCTTCGTGTAAGATATTATTGGACGTAAACAAACCTACAACAGTTGTCAAGCAGTGGAAGGACAAACACAGACATACATACACACGCATGCGTTTATATTTATGAGTGTGTGTGTATAATTCAACGGGATTCCTTCTATTTCTGTCGACCAAATTCATTCACACAGCGTTGATCGGCCCAAAGCTATAGCAGAAGAGACTTGCACAAGGTATTGTGTAGTGGAACTGAATCTAAAACAGAACGGTTTTGCAATGAAGTATCAAAATTTGCTGTGTTCAAATCAGAGATTAAAAATATACTCCTTCACAGTCAAACACGTTCACAGCCATCTGGTAAGCGATTGGCAATCATAAGCCGAGACACATAAATCAGCTGCCATCTTAACATTTTTATCACTGATTGAAGCTCAATTTCTGGTGGAGATTGTGAGGTAATAACATTAATAGACTTTGTTCTTGAGCTATACTCCCACACACAAACACAAACTACAAGCTTGCGCACGTACAAACACACACACACACACACACACACACACACACACACACACACACACACACACACACACAAGAAGAAATCAGAAACGTTTCACTCAAATATTTGTGATCATTTACAAAATGTTTGTTCGACGTCCTGACCAGTGATTTTGGAATTACAATGTGATTGTAGAGACGAGAGCGTAGATAAAGATTGGTTGATTGGTTTTGTTTTGTTTGGAGAGGTCTGTGAGGTGGGATTGGGTCGGTTATGTCATGTGATCTATGAGACAACGTTTTCTAAGCATTAACAGCTGGCTTTTATATTATTTTCTTTTTAAAACGTTTGGATTTTTTTTTTATGGGAAAATGTTTAACTAAAATGATGGAGTTTTAGCTTGGGTGTATATTTTTTATATACCCTGTATGGTGGGTTAAACCAGATGATCATCGTCTTTCCGTAACTGCAGTTTTGTAAGGATGTTCTTTATAAGATCTTTTCCCACCCAGACAGCCTTCTCATTGTACAACATATTAGTGTTGCATTGTAATGCATTGAAAATATCTCTGTTGTTCGATATTCATTTACATATTCCGTATATTTTTAATTTATAATAGCAGATGTGGTTAGAATCTTATTTATATACGTAGTGGTCTCATTTTTATGTAGCTTACAGTGGCGCTTGTCTGTGATGGAATTTAGGAAATTAATAATAGTTCTAAGGTCAGTGTAGCTATGTGTCTGAGGCCATGCACCATAAAATTCTATTTGTTGCTTTCTAAATTTGTTCATGTTGTAGTAGACAGTGAGGCTATCATCTCTATGTAACCCGATTATGTAGAAACTTGTACATTTCTTAATATTATAGAGAATGAAGACGTTTACTAGTTCAACGCCATCAAATTCATCCAACTACCCACCGTTTCCAATTTTTTGTTGACTCAGTGGGAATTGTCGTAAAGCATACGTGATTCCCTGTCGTTCATAATAATATTCATAGTAATATCATTGAATGTGATGTATTCTTCCTCAAATTCCATGGTTTTCGGGAGTAGATACTTTAACATTGAAGGATAGTATTCTATTATGTTCCGTTAGACAGATAATCCACTTTGTGCTTTATCATCTATATTCTTAAACCACCGAATATCTACAACACTATTATTTCATTGTGCTAATTTATCAATCTAGTACAATTTCTAATGTTCAGACTAACAGAGTCTAATATTCTTTCCAAATAACCTCAGATGACTTTTGTAAGGCTTGATTAGATTAATTTCGGATGTATAGGAAATTCTAAAGTTCGAAAGTCTCTTGTGGTCTTTAAGCATGATGTAAAGTGTTTATATAGCAAGGTACCCAAACGGTATTATATTTAATTGTAAGGATTGTGAATTTGCCACCATACTTATAATGTATTGCATTGAGAATTGTTCTCGTCTGAAATTTGATGGCATTACTCGGATAAAACGTTTGATGTGTGTTGCGACATCTACAATATCGTTTATCTTTCAGTGTTTATTCATTTCGGCCATTGGACAGTGTCCATGTTGGGGAGGGGAGGGGGCACTGCCCTGAAAGTGTTTTCAGAACAAATTGACACCAGTACAGTTTTTATCGAACTTTTTGGCTGAAGCGCTAAGTTACTGTGACATAAATAAACCAATAACGTTTGAGAAGCGTGGTGGGTTGAAACACAAACGCGTATCTATATATAAACATATATATATATATATATATATA
>NC_068999.1:5640424-5641587 GCF_001194135.2 Octopus bimaculoides | reverse complement strand
TAATACTGGGGTTCGATTCGTTGGACTAAAATTCTTGAAAGCAATCGTCCATCATTACCACAGTCTAATAACTTAAATAGAAACGGAAAAAAAAAGAAATCAAAAGGACTTCCGCACTGTTTCCGTCTACTAAATTCTTTCACAAGGGATGGCATTCGTCAGACTGGGTCTAAAGTAGAATGCACTTATGCCAGTTGCCTCTGAGTAGGAACGAAACCGAAACCATAGGGTTGCGAAAAAACAGCGCACTTCTTAACCACACAGTCATAACAGTGCCTGTTGTATAAGTTGATTTATTTTCACTTATCTACGAATAAATGGATTTAGGTAATTCCACGAAATATATCAGGTGGTTCCAGACAAGTTTCTTATGATGTTGGAATGACAAGATTATGAGATAAACAGATGATAAGATAGGGGAATCTACTTCAAACTTTGGAATGTTCATTATTCTGGGAATAAGATATGCACAGCTAGTTAAAATGGTTCGCACTCCACCCTTGCAATATCCGGGATCCTATCTTCTATTTTAGAAAATTATCTATAATCTATAGGAAAAACCATTAAGGAAATCCTTATGGAATTTTTAATGACGTTCTTACCGGAAAGTGGAAAGAGGGACCCCAAAGACCGGTCTTCTACAAACATTTAAAATCGATGCAATTTTAAATGCATGCATACATATATATATATATGTGTGTGTGTGTGTGTGTGTGTGTGTGTGTACAGACATACATATATACATATACATATAGATACATATATATACGAGGGTGAGTCAAAAAGTAATGACATTTTGTTTAGACCAGGTATAATTACCAGCACAGCAACATGTATCCTACATCAAAATGAAGCTGGTCCTCTGTGGATCACATCCCTACTTCTCAACATAGTCACCGTTTCTCTCAATAGCAATGTTCTCCACCTTCGAATGAGAGCATGTATCCCTGCCCCGTAAAATTCTGTTGACTGTTCTTTGAGCCACTTCTTCACTACAGTTTTCACTTCCTTGTCACTGGAATAATGTTTGCCTCTCAAACTTTCTTTCGTGACGCCGAAGAGATGATAGCCTGAAGGCGCTAAATCTGGTGAGTGTGGAGGTAGTGAAGAAGTGGCTCAAAGAACATATATATATGTATATATATATATGTGTGTGTATATAT
>NC_068999.1:5638174-5640089 GCF_001194135.2 Octopus bimaculoides | reverse complement strand
ATATATATATATGCATGTATATATGTGTATGCTTATATATATATATATATATATATATATTCATAGTAGTAATACTAACACTGTATATACACCACTCAAACATTTATTGCAGATTATGTATTTATTCAAACATTTCATTATTCAAACATTTCATGTAACTTTCATTATGATTGATCCTTGACCATTCATAATAATAGCAGGAATTTGGAATCATTATTTGCAAACGGAAGCCATAAGGATTACTATTTCTTTGACATAGAAGTAAGAGAAGTGATTGAAGCCATGTTTAAAAATATATGTATGTATACGAGTGATGTTACATATATAATAAAGAGGAATGGAGAATTATACATCTTCAGAATTTTCTTATTACTTTATTATTCTCATTAAATTCCAATCCGACACGTGTTTCTGTTGGCTAAGTGTCCTAATGTCTTTGGTGTAGTATTTATGTACATTCCGTTTGACTTAGATGAAAGCAGGATACTTAACCAGCAGAAACATGTGTCGGATTGGAATTTAATGTGAGTAATACTGTAATAGAAACATTCTGAACATGTATACTTTTCCATTCTTCTTTACGATGTCTTGATTAAATATGCTGGGTATTCTGTATGAAATACATTGAAGCGAACTCAGGAATTTACATATCGAGTCAAGTAACGTTTAATTGTTTATCTTAAATAATTATGTAAGTTCCCTATCATTCGATGTGGTTAACCAGATCTGGATTATACCGGAGTGCTAATAAAGTACCGGTTCGGATTCCAAATCTCTATTCCTTTACTTTATATGAAGTATATGTAATGCATATCTATGTATACACATATGCATGTATATATATACATATAAAAACTGCAATATATTATATCCGATTCTGTCACTGTTCCGCCTTAAAGACAACAATAATATGCCACGCATTTTTGTGTTTGCTTTTGTTTTTTGTTTTTTTGTTTTTTGTTTTTTTTGGTTAGGTTTGATTTGGTTTGGCTTTAGAAATATACGCATCAGTCTAAAACCTTGATGGAAAGAGAAAAAAACGATAAACTATTTGCTACACGAAAAACCTTTACCACCGGTCTAAGTTTACCAGAACCAAAGCAATGAGCATATAAAAATATATAGCAGGTTTAGCTGTCATACTATTTATATGTGTGTATGAGTATATTCATATATGTATTTATATGCGTGTGTGTGTGTGTGTGTGTGTGTGAGTATTTATATCCTCATCTATTTTCTCACATCATTCATTTCTGTAGAAGGTCGTAGGCTCGAAACGTCAAAGACTTCTTCCATTTTTCCTGAGCGTCAAACTGATACACCTTGTTTGTTGTTCTTTCACCTGTCTCTGCTTTTGTATATTTTTGTACACTTTTAAACCATATATATGTACTCATAGATATATGTGCGTGTGTGTATGTATATATGTATACATACATACAAATAAATAAATATATATATATATATATATATATATATATATATATATATATATATATATATATATATATATACATGAAAGTCTTCAGTGCAGTCTCCGTATGACGGACAAGCGTTCAGCTTTTGCCGACCGACCTGCACGAATGATTCGTTTATAGTGATCAAATTAATGAAATGCATGTGGTGTACATTAACTCACTTCTCTCCATCAAATCGGCGTTGTCTGAACAGGTGTACAGGTGTATACCACGCGTCAGGTGTCGAAGCAACGTGAGAGGAAGTGTTTTGCTTTGCTCATTGTCAGAGCAACGTGAGGTGAAGTGTTTTTCTCAAAAACACAACGCACTACCTGGTCTAGGAATTGAACTCACCATCTAGCGATCTTGCGTGCAACACCCTAACCACTAGGCCATGCGCCCTAATAGATATAGATATATATGTATATGTATATATATATATATATATATATATATAT
>NC_068999.1:5635492-5638164 GCF_001194135.2 Octopus bimaculoides | reverse complement strand
ATATATATATATATATATATATATATATATATATAAATATACACGCATATATGGACATATATACATATACGCATATATATATATATATATGTATATATATCTATAATGCATATATAAATATACATACATAGACATATGTATATATGTATATATTTATATATACCAATACACAAGTATATATAAATATACACATATAGATATGCTTATATACATGTATGTATATACAAATATACATTCATATATATATATATATATATATATATATATATATACTCATACATATGTATGCGAACAGACGCATACATACATCGATATACACATATAACATATATATACACATATGCATACATATACGTACATTTACTCATGAATATATATATATACATACACACACACACACACATACACACACACACACACACACACACACACATTTGTCTTAATATGATCCAACAATTGTTGTATATAAGCACGTCTTCAGGTAAGTAGAGTCCGTTCTCCACTCACCTGAAGACGTGCTTATACACAGCTATTGTTGGATCATATTAAGACAAATGTGTGTATATAGACATATAAACTTATATATATATATATATATATATATATATGTATATATATACATATATATACACATATATATATATACGCATATATATACATATGCATATATATTCACGTATATATATATACATATACATGTATACATATGTACACACACCCATATATATACGTATATATATGTTAAGGTGTGTAAGTATATATGTAATATATATATATATATATATATATATATATATATATATATATACACCTATGCCTCAAAGGTATAAGACATGATGGTCGTGCTAGGAATGCATTTGATCCTAAGACTATTCAATTAAGTCCGACCTGGGTCTATGAGGCACCAACAACTACCTTATTCCTCACTTCATGTTTCATTTTTCTTTGTGAATGTCTGAACTCTTGGGTCAAATACTTGTTTCTTACATAACCACACTGCTGTACCTTAGGTACGAAGTGTGGTTTGATACCAGCGGCAATGGTACTTGAATAGCACTTTATTTTACTGACCCAGGAGGGAAGATAAAGTTAAATTCGACGGTTTTTGAACTCAGAACGCAAGAACCAGAACAACGGGTCAAATATTAGTCTTTCGTTTACGAAGAAATGTAGAAGTTTTGAGGGGAGGAGCTACATCAACACCTATTGATCCCAGTAGATTATTTTATCACCTCCAAACAGAAATATGGTAAAGCTGATTTCGGCGTGATTCGAACTCAAAACTGAAACAAAAACATGGCAATGAAATATAAAAATTTGAGGGGTACACTGCGTTCACGACTCGGGTAGGGCAAAAGGTAAAAGTTGATCTCTCAAGCGGGATTTGAATTCGAAACGTAAAAGTTGTTGATCAAAAAACCACAAGGTACAGCCCACGAACTCAATGAAAATAAAGGATTAAAAAAGAAAAGATAAAAGAGAAAAAAAGAGTTGTAAGAGAGACAGTAAACCAGGATTTGGTAGGAGGAAGCGAGCGATTTTCTTGACCCCCCAGAAGTATGAACGTTAAAGTTGCATTTAGTGGGGTTTGAACTCGGAACATGATATTATGTATAACGGTTTCACATATGGTAACAAAGAAATTTGGTTGGAAAATATTGGCAATTATGTCGACCCCAGTAACTGACTGGTACTTTATTCTATCGGCCGCAAGATAATGAAATTTAAAGTTGAATTATATATATAATACTAATTAAAACTATTTTTTAACTAGGCCCAAGTTTAGAAGTATAGTGGGAGGAAAGAGGTGACCATGTTGACCCAGTGCATGACTGGTATTTCATTTTATCGACCACAGGCAGATAAAAATCAAAGTTGGTTTAGGCAGGGTTTGAACTCAGAACAAAAAGTACTATTATAACAATGACTGGTCTAGGTACGAGGTGGAAAGTTTGGTAAGAAGAAACAGATGACTGTGTTCGCCCCCAGTACGTAACTGGTACTTTATCGATTTATCTACCTCATGAAGATGACAATGAAGTTAGCTTTGGTAGGATTTGAACTTAGAACGCCAAAATACTATTCGTAACGATTTTTAATGGGGGAACAAAGCTAGAAAATTTTAGGGACAAAACAGACGAGTTTTCTTCCCCCAGTATCTGACTGGTATTTTTATGCCATCGACTCGCAAAAGATAAAAGGCAACGTTGCCCTCGGTGCGATTTGAACTCAGAACTTGAAGAACCGTAATTAAATATACCGCAAGGTTTTATAGAATTTATCCTTTATCTTTTACTTGTTTCAGGTATTGGAATGCGGTCATGCTGGGGCACTGCCTTGAAGAATTTTTGAAGTCGAATGGATCGACGCCATTCCTTTTTTTGTTTGTTTTTTTCTAAAACTTCTTAATTCTTCTATCAGTCTCTTTATGCCAAACCAAAAGGAACGTAAACACACCGACACCGATTGTAAAGCCGTTGTTAGGAACAAACTCAGACACCAAGAAACACACATAAATATACATACAAACACACATACACACACACACACACATATATATATATATATATATATACACGTGTATGTGTGTGTGTACATATATATATATATATATATGTATATATATATATATATATATTTATATATATATATGTATATATATATATGTATAT
>NC_068999.1:5633699-5635071 GCF_001194135.2 Octopus bimaculoides | reverse complement strand
ATAATAATAATAATAATAATAATAATAATAATAATAATAATAATAATAATAATGATGATGATGATGATATGGTATTAGCTTAAAGCTTATAAGCGATCACCGTGTACTGACCGAAGAAAATAGTCTAATATAAGACCCGAACGGAAAAAAAGTGGGTTTCCCGTATGTATGGGACTTGAACCTATGCTTCTTATAGTTGCGATAAGTGTACCACCCATATATATATGTGTGTGCGTGTGTGTGTGTGTGTGTGTATCTATCTATATATCTATGTATCTATGTAAACATTATATCTGAATAAAGAATAAAGAGAATACTTTTGACTGAACAGGGGAAGACGCTAGACTAAAAAAACAAGGACGGCAATAATTCAAAAAGTGAAAGTAGGAGCCAACTTGGGCGCCTCTATGAGGTCAATTAGCGTACTAGAAATAACAGCCAAAGTTCCTCAACTCGTAACCTACCGTCTTGAAAAGCAAACAATTAAAAACATAAAAAGATAGATTTGAAGGACATATTAGCTAATGTCTTCCTAGATATACATATGTACACACAAACATGGAATGGTCATAGTTTTGAATGTTTTTTTTAGCATAGTTCTACCAAACCCGGGCTGTGTACTATGTGGTTGAATAATCCGACCAGAACAATTATAAGAATAAAAAAGAAAGAAAGAAAATGTATGTTTCATTCCTTCCTTCTTTTTGTTTTGGTTTATCATTCCTTTTCTTTTTTTTTTTTTTGTTTCGTTATTGTTTTCCAAAGTGACGAATCTCGAGATTGAACATGAAAAGCACTTACCTATCTGTTAAGCCGTGTAAATAGCAATGGTATTCCTTCCTTTCTGTTGTCACTGCCTGCCTGCCTGGCTATCTGTCCGTCGGTCTGTGTTTATCCTGCCTGCCTGTCTGCCTGGCTGTCTGTCTGTCAGACTGCCTGTATGTCTGTTTGGCTCAACCTGCCTCTCTGCCGGCCTCCTGCCTTCCTACCCGTATTTATATATATCTATAATATATCAGATATGCACCTATATCTATGTGCCAGTGTGTGCGCGCGTGTGCCTATATGCGCGCACGTGTGTGTGTGTGTGTGTGTGTGTGTGTGTGTGTGCGTGCGTGCGTGTGTGTGCACTCCTCTCTCTCACTCTCACTCTCTCTCTTTCTCTGTATATATATATATATGTGTGTGTGTGTGTGTGTATGATGTATGTGTACCCTCTCACTTTATCTGTTTTGTGTGTATGCGTGTATGTATGTATGTATATATGTATATATATATATGTGTGTGTGTGTGTGTGTGTGTGTGTGTGTGTGTATGTATAAATATGTGTGTGTGTGTACGTGTGTATGTATGTATGTATGTTTATATATAC
>NC_068999.1:5629903-5632844 GCF_001194135.2 Octopus bimaculoides | reverse complement strand
GGTGGTGGAGCGCTGGTGTTGGTGGCGTTGATACGATGGACGCACTAACGCGATGGCGGAGGCGGTGGTGGAGCTTGTTGTGGTGCTTGCGGTACGGTGGCACATTGGTGATGGTGATGGTGGTGGTGGTGGTTGTAGTGGCAGTGGTGGTGACAGCGGCGGCAGTGGCGGCGTCGGTAGCAGCATTATTCGTGTGTTTTCCTTGTGGGTGTTTGTAACCATGTTGTGGGTGTTAAATTTGTGGGTGTTAAAATTGTACATGTGCTTTGACGGAGCGGCGGACTGTTGTTATTATTATTATCATTGTTGTTGTTGTTGTTGTGTTGTTGCTAGTGGAGGTGATGTTGGTGGTAGTGGTGCTAGTAGTCATTGTCGTCGTGGTAGCGCACTAATTGGTGTTGATCAAGAGAAGGAGGGGCGGCGGAGGTCGTGGCAGAGGTGGAGCTGATGTTGCTGGGGTTTTTGATTTTGTTTATTTTTATGTTAAGAGTGAAAGTGAAAGTGAAAGTAGGGACGGTGGGGATGGTGCTGGGGGAGGGGGTTGTGTTACTACAGCTACTGCTACTGTTTGCGTTGTTGTTGGTGGTGGTGGTGGTAGTAGTGTTGATGGTGGAGGTTGTCATGATTGTGGTCGTAATGCTGGTGATGATGATGATAACGGTAATGGGTGTAGTGATTGTAATGGTGGGGGGGCAGTAGTTTGGTGATGGTGTGTTGGTAGTAGTAGCGGTGACAGTATTACTATTGCTGTTGTTGATGTTTGTGTTGTAGTTGTTGGTAGTGGTGATAGTGGTGATAGTGGTGATGATAGTGGTGGTGGTGGTGATTATGACCACGCCCTTAACAACCACCACCGCCACCACCACTACGACGACCACGACCTACTACTACTACTACTATTACTACTACTACTACTACCACCACCACCACCACCACCCACCAACTTCTTGTGACTTCAACACCCACAAATAAACACAGGAAACAAACCTCATGAAGTGGTGGTGACATCAGACAGTGTTTTGACCCTCCCTAACTGAGCAGACCTAAAACCGATAAGAAACAGCGTTCCAATCATGACTATCGCTGTGGCTCGACTTCCTAGAAATAGCAACTCAACTTCCCTCATATCATAACCCTGCCTGTCGTGAAAGGAATAAAAAAAACTAAGGAAAGCAGTGATTTGAGGGAGATTCGACTGCTACTTCTAGCAGACAAAGTAACCACGTACAGATACTCTAGTTCGCTATACGGTGCTATAGGGTCAGGATTAAAGTGGGATTTGACTGCTAGTTCTAGCAAATCGGATGACCACGTGGGGGTCTTATGGCTTTTATTTCTTTCATCGGGTGAAGGTCCGTGGCTCAGTGGTTAAGGCATTCGGCTCCCGAACGTAAGGTCGTGAGTTCCATTCCCAGCGACGCGTCGTGTCCTTGAGCAAGACACTTTATTTCACGTACTTCCAGTTCACTCCACTGGCAAAAATGAGTAGTACCTGTATTTCGAAGGGCCAACCTTGCCACACTGTTCCTCACAGAATCTCCCTGAGAACTACGTTAAGGGTACGTGTGTCTGTGGAGTACTCGGCCACTTGCACATTAATTTCACGAGCAAGCTGTTCCGTTGATCGGATCAACTGGAACCCTTATCGTCGCAACCAACGGAGTGCCAGTTACGTGTTTCTTTCAAATGTTTCATTCATTTCACTGCGGCCACGCGGGGGCACCGCCTTGAAAGTGTTACAGTACTTATTCGTGTTTGTAAGGCAGTACTCCAGTATGGCCGCAGTCAAATGACTGAAATAAGTAAAAGAATAAAAGAAAGAATATATATATATATATATTTCGGGATGGTATTTTTTCTTTTTTTTACCTGGCTAAATAAACACACGCACATTTATACAAAGTATTGGGGCTTAGTTCACAGGTGATCTAAATCAGGGGTTTTCAAACTTTTTGACTTGCGGACCCCTTTATATTTCAGGCTTTACCTTAGGGACCCCCTTATAAACGTATATGAAATTTATACATAAATATTTGCTTAAAATAACATATATTTTTACATTTATTTATTTAACCGTATTTAACAAATAAGTTTATTGTCAATTAAAAGATTTCGATTAAAAAACATATATAAAATCAAATTGCCCATAAAAAGTATTTACTGTCCACGGACCCCTGTCTCGTCCTTGCGGACCACAGTTTAAAAACCCCTGATCTAAACGATTAGGTACGCTAGGTAAGTGCTGTAACGGATTACTCTGGCTCTCCAAGTTTATGGAGCCATTGTAGATTTCCGATGTAGCGGATATGTAATCGTTAAACAGGACGTCAAACATTAAGGCAAGGCAAACATCTCAAGTCATATTGTATAGGACTTTAGATGTTTGTTGTCCTGTTTAACAATTATATAAACACACGCACACTATTTATTCGTCCTTCGCTTGTTTGTTACCGTTCTTATTTTAACTCTTTCCATTGTCTGAAAAGCTTTTGTCACTCACCTCTTCAGCGACTTTCCATCTCACGTATCTCTCCCTGTTCTGTTTAGTCCGTCCTAGAGGTCACAAGTGTGTGACGAAAGTTTTCCAGACAATGGACATGAAACTAGAGCAATAATAATCGGAAGCGAACAACGAATATACAGTGCGTGTATTTAATTGATAAAAAGTAAACAAAATAAGACCGTCCCGAAATATAACAATATTTGTTTCAACACATACTTTGCCTTTCATCCTTTCGGGGTCGATAAATTAAGTATCAGTTGCGTACTGGGGTCGATCTAATCGACTGGCCTACTCCCCAGAAATTTCGGGCCTTGTGCCTAGAGTAGAATATAATATCTGTTTCAACACATGGTTTCACATCAAGAATCTTACACTGCAAAATTCATAAACATACATATATATATATATGTGTGTATATGTATGTGTGTGTGTGTGTGT
>NC_068999.1:5627864-5629337 GCF_001194135.2 Octopus bimaculoides | reverse complement strand
ATATATATATATATATATATATATATATACATACATACATACATACATACATACTACCAGCTCGCCGCTTTGATAATAATGATAATGATTTCAAATTTTGGCACAAGGCCAGCAATTTCAGGGACAGGGTAAGTCGATTACATCGACCTCCCCTCTGTTCAACTGATACATATTTCATCGACCCCGAAAGTACAAAAGGCAAAAACTAACCTCGGCGGAATTTGAACTCAGAACATAAAGACGGACAAAATGCCGCTAAGCCGCTAAAGACGGACAAGATGCCGCTTAGCATATTGTCCGGTGTGCTAATAACGCTGCCGGCTCGCCACTTTTAGGTATACTAATAATATCTACAACATGAAACGGTTTTGCTTTTTGTTTTTTTCCTGAGAAGCGGAACAATATTTATGATTTTCCGCTGGTTTGAGCCATCAACAGAATGGATTGAAATCTAGTAATGCATGTAAAGGAAAACCTTTTACGGATACACACTGATAGAAAAGGGAAACAAATTTATCACAATACATCTCACGACACTTATATAGAGTTTAATGGTTTCAGCATGCAACGGTTAAATTGACGTTAACTTATATAAATGTTTATAAAGAAGTAGGAAAATATATAACGTATATACTTGGTCAAATATTTTTTCTTGATTTTTTTGCGGAGTTAAACACGGATGTATATTAAATGCACCAACGACAAGGGATTCTCTAAATGGTTGCATGATATACAAGAGAAAGCAATCAATTCTCTCTCTCAAATAATACCCTACAGTGTTGGAAAATGACACCTTGAGTAATGTGATCCTAGGTAAAATCTGCCTTGATAAAGACGGGATGGCCACAGATGGAATCGGCTTGATCATAGGCCTGCTCCATTGAGACTGACGGGGCTAAAATCCAGCAATATTTATATCGGTTTCAAATTGCGGGCACAAGGCCAGTAATTTCGGGGGAGGAGTTAAGTCTATTACATTGACCCCCTCCTCCAGTATTCACTTGGTATTTATTTTATCGACGCCGAAAGATGGAGGGCAAAGTCCACCGCGGCGGAATTTGAACTCAGAACGTAAAGACAAACAGAATGCTTAACAGCATTTTGTCCTTCATTCTGACGGTTCTGCCAGCTCCCCACCTTAAGCAATATTCCTTTCTGCTATAGGTACAAAGGATGTAGGGCAAAGTCGACCTCGGCAGAATTTGAACTCAGAAAGTAAAGACAGACGAAATGCCGCTAAGCATTTTTCCCGTCGTGCTGACGATTCGGCCATTTTGCCTGCCATCTTACCGCCTTAAGCAATATCACTATTAACTCTTTGAGTGGTCGACTTTGTTTTTCATCCTTTCGGGGTCGCTAAATTAAGTACCAGTTAGGTACTGGGAGGGGTGTGATCTAATCGACTGGCCTCCTCCCCCAAAATTTCGGGCCATTGTGTCTAAACTAGAAAAGAGTATTAACTCTCTGAAAAGC
>NC_068999.1:5626086-5627161 GCF_001194135.2 Octopus bimaculoides | reverse complement strand
GCGTGTGTGTGTGTTTGCGTATCTGTGTGTGTTTGCGTGTCTGTATTTATCCCCCCAACATCGCTTGACAACCGATGCTGGTGTTTTTACGTCCCCGTCACTTAGCGGTTCGGCAAAAGAGACTGATAGAATAAGTACTAGGCTTACAAAAAATCAGTCCTGCGGTCGATTTGTTCGACTAAAGGCGGTGCTTCAGCATGGACGCAGTCAAATGACTGAAGCGAGTAAAAGAGTGAATCGAAATCGATAAAATAATTACAAGTTGAGTACTGCTGTTAGTAGTCGATTCTTCATTCCTACTTCTCTAAATATGTGGTTTTATGTCTGTCTTTCAGCTGCACAGAGAAGAATGTTCCTCACACAAATCTCTAGGCGTCCTGTAACACTTTAGTGCGTCACTTGTAATCTCCAGATGTGCCGCTATATTTGACTGTGCCGCTGATAATCTCTAGGTATGCTGCGACATGGTGTCAAATTGTAATCCAGTTTCACAAATATTTGACAACGCAGTATATTTGAGCGCTGATAATTCTCTATAAAATCGGGCACGTGAATGTGCAACCTAATGTATTTAACAAAACAATGTATCACGATAAAATTTATAGTTTTAATAAAACTATTTGGAGCAAATGTGAAAAGTTTGGAAATCTCTGCCTTAAAGATATAATTCTATTACAATTGACACCAGAAATTTATACAATTCATCACTATAGTTTATTCACACAGGCAATTATGCTTGTGCGAATTTAATGGAAGGTGCTTCTTGTTTTAAATTGTTTTGTAGTTTGCCACTTACTGGAGACGATTGTTAGAGGCTAATGAAACATCCTTGCAATGCTTAGTCCCTGTCAAGTATTGAGAAATAAATATGATTCATTGAATCCCTCACTTAGAAAATAATATAGCATTATGCTTAGAGTTGGAATCAATGTATTGTACATGACAGAAATCATTCGGTTATAGAAATCATATAAATTGAAAGGGATTTTACAACTTATAGCATTGGACCATGTGCATACACGTATACATACCAACATACATACATGTGTGTGCGTTTATGTGTGTGTGTGTGTAT
>NC_068999.1:5622305-5623809 GCF_001194135.2 Octopus bimaculoides | reverse complement strand
ATATATATATATATATATATATATATACATACGTACGTGCATATTTATACTTATGTTTTTATGTATATATACATGTGCGTGCGATTGTGTATATGTGAGTTCAATACTTGGAATATATCAAATTATAATCATGGTTGAGTCATATTTAATCTATTAAATTCTTCAAGGCGGTGCCCCAGCATGGCCGCGGTCTAATGAGTAAAAGATAATATATACACTTTTTTTCCACATGTATTAATGTCCATTTATATGCCCCAACATTAGACTAGTTTCCGTAGTCAATAGATACGGTGAAAACTTATAATTATATCTAGAAGATTTCCTCTCGTCACCGATTCTTAACTTACGCAGAATACGCACATATTCACACACACACACACACACATGCATACATGTCTTTGCCTTGCTAAGGTTGTTTTCTATCTAAATTTCTGTTTTAAACCAAAAGCTTCCATAACGGTCTTACATTTCAGTTAATTAATTCATATGAAACGAGTTTTTTATCGACATAACTCTGAACTATTGTTATTCAACTTTCAACTCTTACCATCTCCGCAAAATGACGCGAAAAAAGCTTAAAAATTTTTGGTCAACTATCGAAAAAAAATGTTACTTGTCTTTCGGGGTAAAAAACAAATTGTTTTACTCTGTGTTTTTTTTTAAGGCATTTTGTTGACAACTTTTTCAGTTGAAAATGCAATTTAACAAAAAGTATATTTATACTATAATATTTTTTTCTTTGCATTTCTAAGTCTTTCTTATGTCTAGATATTTAACAGCAACACTTCTAAAGTCTCCCTTATACTTCAGAATATTGTCGCAAACATGTCTCTGAGATTAAGACGAACTCTTCGCAATCAGCTAGCTTTGGGATCGATCCCACAACGTAACAACTGGGACAGCCAGCAATCCAGGCACATTTTTTCTCTCTCCCTTTTCCCTTTTCTTCTTCCCATCTGTTTTCTCACGTCATTCCTTTCAGTAAAAGGTCGTATGCTCGAAACGTCGAAGATTTCTCCCATTTTTCCTCAGCGTCAAACTGATACACCGTGTTTGTTGTTCCCTTACCTATCTTTGTCTTTTGTTGTTTCTACACTTTTGGACCTCCTATAACCCTGGGTCGACCAAGGTCATGGAGTTGTGTCTGGTAGAATCCGTGGGTCTCTCCACCACCACTTGACAACGGGTGTTGGTTCCTTTATGACCCAGAAACTTAACGCTTCAGCAGAAAGTGTTTGATATTTGAAGTACCAAACCTAAAATAAACACTAGAGGTGATTTGTTTGACTAAAAACTTCAATGACAGAGATGAGTGATGTATGTATGTGTGTGCGTACATATATATATATATGTATGTATATTAATAGCAATAGTATGACAACAAAAGAATGAATGAGACCTCGATATTATGTAAATAGAGGAATTTATCTGTAATATAATATGTGACACACACACACACACACACACACACATATATATATATATATATATATATATATATATA
>NC_068999.1:5618286-5621012 GCF_001194135.2 Octopus bimaculoides | reverse complement strand
GTATATTAATAGCAATAGTATGACAACAAAAGAATGAATGAGACCTCGATATTATGTAAATAGAGGAATTTATCTGTAATATAATATGTGACACACACACACACACACACACACACATATCTATACATATTTACGACAGGCTTCTTTCAGTTTCCGTCTACCATATCCACTCACAAGGCTTTCGTCGGCCCGAGGCCATAGTAGAAGACACTTGCCCAAGGTGTCACGCAGTGGGACTGAACACGGAACCATGTGGTTCGTAAGCAAGCCACTTACCACACAGCCACTTCTACGCCTTATTATTGCATATTATTATATAGTTATTATGTACTAAAAGACTTCCATAATCCCTCCATCTCCGAAAATACAAAGCCAACCGGTTTGTTTACAAATATTATATATATCCACATATATTAAAATTCAGGCTACAATATGCACTTGTTCGCTCGAAACAAGATTTAAAACTTCAAAACCACGCGTCTCTCTCTAGCTGTAAACACGTACGGAGAATATAACAAATATATTTAGAAATAATCTTCCCATTTGTAAAAATACAAATAGAAGTGTAGATATCCACGTATCAATTGATTTCGCTTTCTGTGTTGAACACTTAAAGCTCGTCAGCTAAGCTTTTTCTTCTTTTTTTTAAATATATATGTGAGTGGTTTTGGAGAGTTTTTAACTCTTCTTTCTAGCAAACAGGTACATATTGTACCCTGACTTTTAATATATATTTTGTATATTCGGATTATGTTACATACATTCATACATATTGATGCTTGTTATGTGAAGTAGAGAAAAACAATTTAACATTAAACTGTAAGATTGCTCATGTTTATTCAATTTTGCAAGGAAAAGGTTAACAAGTCAGTAACTTCGAAGTTTCTACTTGTTTGCCCTCTAGTTATGTGTGTGTATATGTGTGAACGTGTGCATGTGTATATGTATGTATGTATGTATGTATGTATGTATGCGTGTGTAAGTATATTTCTTTGTGTCTGTATATGTATATATGTATATATGTATATATGTATATATGTATATAACGTACACACACACACGCGCGAATATTCATATATATATGGAGGAAAAGCCTTTTTTCTTTTTATAGATGGTTTCTTGCAGGTAATTCGGTGCAATAAAGTTGCTAAATGCATATCCAGTGTTACAAGTTGCGACAGTATGAACGCTGGAATATATAAACTGACACGAAAATATGAAATATGAAATATCTGTCATAAAAAAGTTTTAAAAATTGTAGCAGAGTTAGGCTTATATTGAAACATGCGTGTGTGTGTGTGTGTGTGTGAGAGAGAGAGAGAGAGAGAGAGAGAGAGAGAGAGAGAGAGAGAGAGAGAGAGCGAGCTTACCTTTCTATGTAAATATAGATGAATAGATAGATTCGTACATACATACATAGACAGAGGCTGACAAACATATCTAGGAAGATAATGTGAAAGGAAAAGGTTGGGGAGACATTTTTGATCAAGGGGGGGGGGGAAAGTGTGCATGAAGAAAGCAAGATAGAATGAGGAATTTCTGCACGGTCAGATTACCGGCAGTATTCAATACGGTTGTTTAGGCCGAATCAAAGAAATCAGCAAGGGGAGTGGTATTAGAAAAAAATGAAGTGGAAAGAAGAGGGTAGGGAAATGTTTTTGGTCAAGGGGTGACAAGAATGTATATGCGTGAAGAAAGCAAGAAAGAATGGGATAAGAATTATGGCGGTTACTACTGGTTTTCAGTTGAGAAATGTATGTTGTGTGCTGTATGTCTACAGTATGACGTAGTAGAGGTGTATGTAGGCATATGTTCTTGTAAGTTTAGGAAAGAGGGGGGTAAGAGGGAGGAGGGAGGTGAAATGAGAGAAAAACTTTTAGATGGTAAAGAAAAATACTGAGAGAAGTATGTAAATGACAATAAGGAATTAAAGAGAAGATATATCGTTGGTTTAATACATAGGGGTAGAGAGTTTAATATCGGGGTGGGATTTTTGTTATTTCTGTTTTGAGAATAGATCTAGTGACCGATGCTTGCAGGTAAAGATTATACTGTTGCGTTCGTTAATACAATCCGTGGATTGCAAAATAGCCAAGACCTCTTATAGCTGCTGTATGATTTGGCGTGAGTGACAATGCACCATTTGGTAGTGTAAACATTAGTTTATTGATAAACTGAGATAACGATGTATTGTTAGATTTTGTTTCGGACTTAAAGCTGGAGTCGTGGTTGCTCACTCTGGTTTTGAAGGTGGTGCTACATGAACGGATATAAGTGTAGATACAGTTGGCAGTTAATACTGTACTCTTATAAATGATGTTTGTTGTCTTTTTTATATTTACTACCGATTGCTTGAGGCTAGCTTTCTTCCTACACCTCGATGCCTAGACCTTACATTTCTATATATATATACATACATACATACATACATACATACATACATACATACATACATACATATGTACACACTCGTAAAAAGGCGTAGATGGACATCTTTCGCTTCAAGGCTTTGAGCTGATCAGCTTGATATCAAATTGAACTTCAATTACATGTATTGAGTGCTACGCTGTTTTTTCTTTTTATGCTTTTCTTTTTCGTTTCTTCGCGTATTTCTATACATACACATACATGTAAACATATATGTTGTGTGTGTATATATACATATACATACATACACGCATATATATATATATATATATATATATATATATATATATATATATATA
>NC_068999.1:5614809-5616175 GCF_001194135.2 Octopus bimaculoides | reverse complement strand
GTGTGTGTGTTTATTTAAGATTTTTTTTATATAATTAATAATCTTTAATTTGAGAGAATCTTTCTTCAAATATCGTGACTTTATCAAGATTTGTTTCTAACCACTTTTTACAATTTACATATGTATATATAAATACATACATGCATGGATACATTTACGTATACATACATGCATACATATACACACACACCTATACATTGGTACATATATATACATACATACATGCATACATACATACATTCATACAAATGTATATGAATGTATAAATGAATAAACCTGCGAATGTATATATGTGCGTATAGGTGTGTATATATCTAACAAACGGGTATGTATACGTTTAATAACTTTACACATATTTATCTGTCTCTCCTCTTACGTGTATATATTTATGTATGTATTTATATATATATATATATGTGTGTGTGTGTGTGTGTGTGTGTGTGTGTGTATGTATGTATATACATATATATATGTATGTATGTATGTATGTGTATATATATATATATATATGCATATAGATAGTTGGATAGATATTGATATATATATATATTCTGTCTATATTACTATTCTGGCTGTAAACATAGTTTCCAGTGTTAATCCTCAGAGACAACATGCGTCTCTGACACTTGAAAGAACCATCTAGAATATCGACCATACACGTACGAGACCCAATTTTGGTAGGAACTCTGCGCCCTTCAATTGTCGACACCATATGTAATCCCTGTGGTTTAGAAATGCCCAAAAATTATTTCAAAACAACGCTGGAAATGTGTTCTTGCATATATTTAATTAGTGTTTTGAAGAACCGATATTTATCTGTTCTTTATCCTTGAGTGGAACGCCGTCGTATTGTTACATCCATCTATGAATATATGTGGCTGTGTGGTAAGAAGCTTTCTTCCCAATCACATGGCACCGGGTTCGGTCCCACTGCGACACGCCTTGGGTAAGTGTCTTCTACTATGGTCTCGCGCCGACCAAAGTCTTTAGTAGAGAATGTTGGTAGATGGAAACTGAAAGAATCCCGTCGTATATGTGTGTGTGTATGTGTCCTTGTGTCTGTTGTTTTTCCTCCCACCAACGCTTGATTGACAACTGATGTTGGTGTGTTTACATCCTCGTAATCTAGCGGTTCGGCAAAAGAGACCGATAAAATAAGTACTAGGCTTACAAAGAATAAGTCCTGGGGTCGATGTCTTCAAAAAAAAATCTTTAAGGCAGTGCTCCAGCATGGCCGCAGTCTACTGACTGAAACAGGTAAAAGAATAGATAGATAAATAGATAGATAGATAGATAGATAGATAAACATTGATATAAATATATAAATATATAGCTATATACATCGTTAAAGACTTTCTGTATTCCC
>NC_068999.1:5607853-5609562 GCF_001194135.2 Octopus bimaculoides | reverse complement strand
TATATATATATATATATATATATGTGTGTGTGTGTGTGTGTGTGTGTGTGTGTGTGTGTGTGTGTGTGTGTGTGTGTATATGCACTCAGACTAAAAGAGAGAGAGAGACCAAATCGAGTGTCGGATTTCAACAGAATTAAATTTGTTTTTTTATTTTGTTGTTTACTTCATCTAATCCATTTTATTTATTCATTTTCATCCTTAATTTTCTTCTTCTTTGTTTCCTTCTTTTCTTTCTTCATATATTCCATCTCCTAATACACATACCAACACCACCACCAACAACAACAACAACAACAACAACAATACAATCACCACCATTACCATTACCATTACCACACCATACACGAAGATCCAATGTAGATTCTATTCTTCGTGATAATGTGTTTGCTATGTCTACGATTGTTTGATAAAATATCCGGCCTGGAACTCCAAAGAAAGACTTCACTACGACCTTTTCACCGGTTTAATATTCCCCGTAATGTATTGCGAATGAATTTGACAGCATTTTTCTATCTTTTTTTTCTTTTTCATCAGACCGTCTTTTCGTTGTGAAATCGTGTAACCCTAATGTATCGAATGAATGGGAGATAGATGTGTGTATAGGCAAAGGAGTGGCTGTGTGGTAACAAGCTTGCTTCCAAACCCCATGGTTCCGAGTTCAACCCCAATGCGATTCACCTTGGGTAATTGTCTTTTACTATAACGTTGGGCCGACTAAGGCCTTGTGAGTGGATTGGACAGGCGGAAACTGGAAGAAGCCCGTCGTATATTTACATATATCTATGTGTGTGTGTACACACATACACACACACAGCACCCTGATAAATATAACACACACACACATACACAGGCATACACACACGCATGCATACTGACGTACACACCGCCCTGATAACCGCAACACACACATACACATCACACACACGGTAGAAAGTTTGCTTGACAGGAACACTAGGCCAAGTGTTTCACATCACTCGCATCAGTTATATTTCCTAAGAGATTTCAGATCAGATATTAAGAAGTGAGTGTTATATTTCCACGCAGAAATAGGTAAAGAATATTTTATTCTAAAGATTTTCTTTCTATTTTAAAATGTTAGTACTTTATTTTAAAGTTTTAAGTTTTAAAAAATATCAGAGTACTAATACATGTTGCCCTGGAAATTAAAAAGTTATATTATTGATAATATGTGTTTGTATCAGTGCTTCTGTCTCGCTACTTCTCCCTCCCCTCCTACTCTCTCTTCATTTGTTTGTCTACATATATGTGTGTGCGTGTGTGTGTGTGTGTGTGTGTGTATACACGTACATACACACACATATCATACATTAATAGATATACATAAACATGAACACATACATATAACTATATTGCCATACTTATACAGTGTATGAGTAAGTTCACCTCTGTGTGTGTCTATACATATTACTAAAACACGTGCGCGTTCACGCACACACACACACACACACACACATATATCGTTGACTGAACACTATTCAATTTTTTTTCTCCGTGTTTTTCTCCTTGTCTCCGTATTCTTTCTGTTGAAGAGCGTAGCTCGAAACGTCAAAGACTTTCCGTATTCCCGAGCGTCATACTAATATATCCTTTTGTTATTTACACCACCTGTCCTCGTCTGTTGTTATTATTTGTATATTCTCCCATATATACATATATATATATATATATATATATATATATATATA
>NC_068999.1:5606955-5607748 GCF_001194135.2 Octopus bimaculoides | reverse complement strand
TATATATAGCGAGTGGGGAGTTTGATTGATGTATAAATCGATAATTAGACAGACAGATAGGCAGACAAATAGATAGGTAGATAGATAGAGAGAGAGAGAGAGACAGACAGACAGACAGACAGACAGACAGACGCAAACAGACACATAGGCAGACATCTAGATAGACGGTCAGACAGGCAGGTAATTAGATAGATAGATAGATAGATAGATAGATAGATAGATAGATAGATAGATTATACATATGTGCGAATCCTAATGTTAACATGTGTGTGTGTGTGTGTGTGTGTGTGTGTGTGTGTGTGTGTGTGTTAGCGATCGTTTCTAAACTAAACATGAAAAATCCCTGAAAGGGAAACACACCAATTCAGCATCGCATCAACACGAAAATCAAAAGTTCTGGAACACGATAACAGCAGAGAAGCAAGATTCCAACGAAACAGACAAACCAAAACTAAATACAAACAGAAGAAACAAATAATAAAAGCAGACAACAGCAACAAAAACGACAGCAAAATTATAATAGACGAACTTGAGAATTAAATTTCCATGGAAAAGGCTTCCGGCGAATAGTGCAATGTACGGCGACATATTAAGAGATTAATACATATTATAAATAACTTTGCTATCAACACACGATTTCTTGCAAATTAAAACGGGGAAATTTTTCGAGGCAAGCTTCGTTTATGAGTATGTGTGTGATTGCGTGCTTGTGTATGTGTCTACGTGTATGTGAGTGTGTATGTGTGATTGTGTGTGTGTGCATACTTATCTCCGTAAATATACATATTTATAT
>NC_068999.1:5603402-5606855 GCF_001194135.2 Octopus bimaculoides | reverse complement strand
CCATGAACAGTCCAGCCATGAACAGTCCAGCCATGAACAGTCCAGTCATGGATGAAACTCCAAGAAGATTGTCAATCTTGATATAATACATACAAATATATATTTATCCACTTTATCCAGAGTATTGAGTTCTGTCCCAGATAATGCTGGCACCATGTAAAATATAAGATATATAGACATATGTTTGATATAACTATGATATATTTTACAAATGTTATTATACATATATTTATATACTTTAATAATTCTAAACAAAACTGTCCAATGAATGGGAACATGAAATTCTGAGTAACAGTTTTTGTGATATTTTTGCTGCTGTTTAATAAAGCATATTACTCTACCTCTGGTATTCGAGTACTATTTTCTCCACCATGTTGCACATTTATGTGCTCACTCTGGTATATATATATATATATAAAGAAAACAGAAAATGGAGATAACATTGATGAATAACAGCTGAAGGACCTCAGTATCCATCCTGCCAGTTGTCTGCACTTTGCTGCCATCTCACTAATGTGCTAATAAAATGATGCGTCATTGCACATACTAACCCCCAAGTCTTTCCCTGCCTGTGACTCTGGGATTGTAGTGCTTTCGGGTCCTGTATATGTAGATTGTACTGTTTTCATGAGTTGAGAGTGCAGAGCTTGAAATTTTCCAGCATTAAACTGCATGTTGTTTATTTTGGCCCTCTTGTATATTGAATTTAGGTCCTGCTGTAAGCTTGTGACATCATCTTGGTTTTTTATTGCCTGTGATATTTTGTATCATCGGCATAGCTAGTGACAGTGGCTGTCCGAGTGACCATGGGCATATCTAAGAGGGCTATTATGAACAGTAATAGCCCTAGAACAGTTCCCTGTAGGACACCACTTAGGATTTGAGTTTCCTCAGAAAGGACACCGTTGGCTGTAACTACCTGACTGTTTCTAAGGAAGTCATGCAGCCACTCTCCCAGTTTACCAGCAATGCCAAGGTCACATAGCTTATGGCTTATCATCCCGTGATTTAACTTATCAAATGCTTTTGCGAAGTCTAGGTATATCACACTGGCATCTGAATGGTCAAGCAGCTGTTTCAAAATCTAGTATGTATGTACACATGTATATATATATGTGTGTGTGTATGTATATATGCATATATATATATATATATATATATATATATATATATACTCTTTTACTCTTTTACTCTTTTACTTGTTACAGTCATTTGACTGTGGCCATGCTGGAGCACCGCCTTTAGACGAGCAAATCAACCCCAGGACTTATTCTTTGTAAGCCTAGTACTTATTCTATCGGTCTCTTTTGCCGAACCGCTAAGTTACGGGGACGTAAACACACCACCATCGGTTGTCAAGCGATGCTGGGGGGACAAATACAGACAAACAAACATATACACACACACACACACATATATATATATAGATACATATATACGACGGGCTTCTTTCAGTTTCCGTCTACCAAATCCACTCACAAGGCTTTGGTCGGTCCGAGGCTATAGTAGAAGACACTTGCCTAAGGTGCCACGCAGTGGGACTGAACCTGGAACCATGTGGTTATATATATATATACATACATATATATATATATATATATATATATATATATATATATATATATATACACACATATAAATACATACATACATACGTGTGCATGTGTGTGTGTGTGTGTGTGTATACATTCACATATATATTATTAATATACTGGCTGCTGCTAAAGGAAATTTGAAGAGTAGAATATAATACGATAGCAGAGAAGAAGTGATTAACACATTTACGTAAATGAGATTTCAAATTGGTAATTACATCATTAATAACAACAACAACAACAACACCTTTCATTAAAAGATTCTTTACAGGTGAGAAGGATATAAATGCATCTACATATGTCTGTGTGTATGTGTGTTTGTACGAGTGTATGTGGGTATGTATGTATGTGTCTCTATATATATATATATATATATATACACACATTTACATACATACATACATACATATATATATACACACACACATCATCATCATCATCATCATCGTTTAACGTCCGCTTTCCATGCTAGCATGCGTTGGACGATTTGACTGAGGACTGGTGAAACCGGATGGCAACACCAGCCTCCAATCTAATTTGGCAGAGTTTCTATACATTTATATTTACATATATGTAACCATACCAAAACAACCAGCAGAGTTTGGTACAGTGTTCTGATTAGCCATCCAACCCATGCCATCATATTAAATGATGATGATGACGACGATTATGATGATGATGATATACACACACATATATATATATATATATATATATATAAATATATATATATTTACACACACACACACATACACACTCACACACATATACATACATACACATACACATGAGTATGTGTGTTTTGTACTCAGAATTATGGAAGTTCAGGATAAACCAGTTGTTTTGCTTGTTCGTTGCCAAGACACTGTATCTTACCAAAATTCCTGATCTTTGCCAATTCCTGCGGTACCAATGCACCCTTTACTCTTTAATGCTGTTTTGCTGTTCACTTTTCTGTCTTTTACCTGATTTATTACCACTTTTTCCTTCTCTTTTACTCTTTTCTGGTGAGTTGTAGCATACCAAAGTGCAGTGAACTCACTACATATCTATCATCATCATCATCAACATCATCAACGTCCGTTTTCCATGCTGGCATGGGTTGGACGGTTTGACTGAGGGCTGGAAAGCCAGCAGCTGCACCGGGGTCTAATTTGATTTGGCAATGTTTCTACAGCTGGATGCCCTTCCTAATGCCAACCACTCCGAGAGTGTAATGGGTGCTTTTTACATGTGTGTGTGTGATCCCCTTCGGTCATGACTGACCATGGGATTGCACCTAGAAAGATACCCTCCAAGGCACAAGTCTGCGCAAGGTTGGTTATGGAAGACCAACAGTCGTCCATGCATACCAGCCTCCCTTCTCCCCGCCACTGATGTTATCCAAGGGAAAGGCAAAGGGGCCGATACAGCTTGGCACCAGTGACGTCGCAGCTCATTTGTTAATGTGCAACTGGCTGAGCATTCCACAGACACGTTTAACCTTAACGTAGTTCTCGGGGAGATTCAGCGTGACACAGAGTGTGACAAGGCTGACCCTTTGAAATACAGGTACAATAGAAACAGGAAGAAAGAGTGAAAGTTGTGAAGAGGCACTTCCTAGAAAGATCTGACGAAGGGAAGGCATTTCCTGGAAAGTTCCAAAGAAGGGGATGAAGGGGAGGACTAGGAGGTACTTCCCGAAAAGTTCTGAAGGGAAGAAGTACTTTCCAGAAAGTTCTGAGGAGGGGAGGTATTATTCCTGGAAAGTTCCGAGGAGGAGAAGGAAGGGGAGGAAATGCTTCCTGAAAAGTTCTGTGGAAGGGTGTACTTCCTGGAAAATTCCGTGACCTCTTCAGCGACACTTTTCGTTTCCATG
>NC_068999.1:5601561-5603195 GCF_001194135.2 Octopus bimaculoides | reverse complement strand
ATTTTGTACACCCACCACCACCACCACCACCACCACCACCATGACTGCTACCGCCATTGCCACCCCACAGAAAAGGTGACACCTCATGCAAACTTAAGTGATCAATATATTACTCAATACCCGAATAATGATTTCATTGTATTTCGTTTTCTTTCTTTCTTTCTCTCTTTGTCTTTGTCTCTCGCTTTCTACCCCCCCCTCCCCTCCGCCTCTGTCTATCTGTCTATCAATCTCATTCTTCCCGCTCCCCTCCCTCTCACTCTCAATGTCTATCTCTTTCTTTCCCTTTATTCAAATCACTCTTTCTTGCTTCTCTCGCCCTCTCTCTCTACTCTCTCATCCTCTTTTTCTCTCTCACCCACTCACTCTCTTTGTCTATCTAACACACTCTCTCTCTCCCTATCTCCCTTTCTCTCTCTAACATTCCCTCTCATTGTCTCCCTCTCTTTCCATCTATCCCCCTCTCTCTCTCTTTCTTTATACAAACTTACAATAAAAAAAACTTTATATTTACCCTTCCATTCTCTTTTCTTCCCTTTATCTAAACCTCTCACCTCTCTCTCTCTCTCATTATCTTTATCTCCTTAACCCTCATTGTCTCTCTCTTTTTATCTACCCTTTCATTATCTCTCTCTTTCATTATCCCTCTCTTTATCAGACTCACCCTCTCATTGCCTCTTCCTTCCTCCCCCTCTCTCTCTCTTTGTCTAACTTACTTTCACATTCCTCCTACTTTCCTAACTTAACTCTCCCCTCCCCTCTTCTTACATACCTCCTCTCTTTTTAAACTTAATTCTTTTTCATTCTCCCTCTCCCCCTCTCTATCTAACCATCTATTTATCTCTTTCTCTATCAATCTATCAATCAAACATACCCTCTCACTGTCTCTCTCCCAGTCTTTTTGCCATTCCATCTACAATAAACCATTGCTACTCCCCCTCTCTCCCTCTCTCTTTCTTTCTCTTTATCTCTCACCCTTTATCTGACGGACTTTTTGTCGTCTGCTTCCTTCCTTTATCTAAACTCAGCTATCTTTCTTTCTATTTCTCTCATCAGTCCCCCTCTCTCCTTATCTACCTTATCTCTATTTAATTTACACTCACCCTCTCATTACATTTACCTCTTCTTCTTTCAATCGACTCACTCCCAATCACACTCACACACACGCTCGCCCCCTCTCTCTCTCACACACACTGTCTTTCCCTCTATCACTCACTCTCCTCCTCTTTATATCTTATTCACGCTCCCTTCTCTTAATTCTTATATTTATTTAACCTTATTATATCACTGTTTACCCCCTCCCTCACTCTCTCTCTCTCCCTCTTTTAACTCCCTCTCATATTATCTCATTGCTTCATTCTTTCTTTAAACCATTAACGTTCTCCTTTCTCTCTTTCCTCTACCCCCTCCTAGCAGTCTCCTCCTGTTCTTTCCCCCTCTCTGTCTTTTCCTCTCTTTCTCTCCCTCTCAATCTATATCCTCCTCCTCTCTCATATCCTTGTAAGTTTTACCCCCACTCCCCGTATGAGTGACACTCCCTCATCTAAACTTTGTCACCTTCGAATTCCACCTTTATCAAGACAAAGTGCGCACGTGTGTGTGTGTGTGTGTGTGTGTGTGTGTGTGTGTGTGTG
>NC_068999.1:5595701-5598757 GCF_001194135.2 Octopus bimaculoides | reverse complement strand
ATATATATATAGTAATCCCTTACATCATAAATCGGTTTTAGATTAGAGTTTTGTTGTTGTTATTCGTTTGCTTCTAACCGGTTCGTTGGTTAATGTCAATACATACATATATACACCTCTCTCTCTCTCTCTCAGTCTACCTGTGTATTTATTTACCTGTCTGTTATACACACACACACAGAACAGAAACAGACGTGTATATAAAAAGTATATATGCGAACTGCATTTATCTATCTATCTATCTATCTATTTATTTATCTATTTATTTGTCTATCTATCTATCTAGAAAGAGAGAGAGAGAGTGAGAGATGTATGTATAAATACATACATATGTATAAATACATATGTATGTATGTATGTATGTACATGTAGGCAGGTATTTGTATATCTACATATACACGTGTGTGTGTGTGTGTGTGTGTGTGTGTATGTAGGCGGTGTTACTGCATGATTTAGGCAGTTATAACTTAAAACAAACAAACTATACAAACACACACTCACTCATATATGTATGTTTATGTATATATATATATATATATATATATATATATATATATATACACATATTTCTCAACGTGGTTATAAACCCACCCAGAACCTCTGCGTTATGTAATGAGTGCAAACTCATTCTATGCAATAGTTGTATACATACATACATACATACATACATACATACATACACACACACACATATATATATGTTTATATACACACGTATACATTATATATATACACACATTACACGTTGTCTAACGCCTTTTTTATTTGGCGTTCAATTTGAAACATACAAAGAAAAACAAAGCTATCGGATATATATATATGTATATATATATACACATATATTCACATACACACCCAGATCACATAACTTGTGTGTGATAGTTGATGAATTTGAGATCGAATCTTCGATTTTACAGTGTAAATAGTTCAGTTTCCGCGCGTGTATATATATATGTGTGTGTATATATATATATGTGTATATATGTATGTGTGAGTGAATGAAAAAGTTTGTCGTATTTCAAAGTTTTTCTTCTTGTTGTCATTGTTATTCCGATACTCCAACTTCCTGCCCCGGATCCAGCTAACCATCCTTTATGATCAACGACGTTCCAGCCATGCACATCCCGTCCTATCCCATCCTTTTACTCTGCTTGTTGAAGCCCACGTACATCTAGGACTACACCACCCAACGTGTTTTCCCATTCATTTAAATAGTTATTTATATATCAAATATATGTGTGACTGTATAAAACCGATAGGGTGTGGTTTCTTTTTAGTTATATTTCTAAACAGATCTTACGGACTGTAAAGACACCCTCGTTGGCCTCATAAAAGTAATAAGTTTCCTTTTAGTTTTTATTTAACCCTAGGTCAACCTCTATCAAACATACCCACGATCAGAGGCAAAATATTTCACACAAACAGAAATATAATTTTGTATATTAAATGATGTTAGTATTTTAAAATGAAATACCTATGGGTCTGTATTAAAATAGTATTTGTGAAATATATATCTAACGTAGATAATGGTCTTCGGTTCCAATATTGTCTTCGATTCTTCTTGGACAGGTGAGAAAGTCAGTAGACTTACAGGTAAATTCTCAGAAAGGAATCTTGTTGAATCAATGTATTGGGATAAAACTATAGATTTAAGATATAAAGCAATTAATTTGTGTATAAAAATATATATTAAACAATATTACTTTTGTTTATATGTATTTTTTTAATGAAATTATATTATTTTATACTTTAAGAATATATTATTAAATAAAAGCAATATTTTTTTTTCTTAGAAAACTAAACGATGGTCCGTGTTTGTATCTCATGATTGAAAGGTCGCTTATTATAATCGCAGATAATGTTATCAACCGATTATTATTATTGCTAAAATTTGGAACCATCCTAATCGAAATTAATTCTACCGGTTCTTTACGTTCTAAGTTCAAATCCCGCCCAGTGGGGTCGTTAAAATAAAGTAACATTTAAATACTGAGTTCGATGTAATTGACTCACCCTTTTTCTTTCAAAACTATTGAACTTGTGCCAAAGTTCGAAACCATTATAATCGATATCAACTGATCCCAAATCCTTAATTTGCTTATTGTTATCAGTCGCTTTCTGTTATCGAAAACCACCACAAAGCGGTTACTTCTACTGTATTTCTATTCATAAAGAATCGCTTAATGAGAGATATTCCAGCCAGGATCATCCCAAATTTTTGTTTAGCAGGAAGTTCTTTATCTAATCTGACCTTTTTTCTTAGTGATAATTATTAGGGAGATTTTGTTGCTATTTCTAGCAGATCGATTGACCACACGCGCACACACACACCGTTGGTTCACCACTATGGAGACCTAGTTACTGTTCGTTAATAAACCTAGACGAAGGCATCCATATATTTCTATTGCATTCATTTCTATTGTTTAACTGCAGGTCAAGCCTCAGTGAGCAGACATATTAATCCGAAATTTTCCAACCATGACCATCACAATGGCATGCAGAACTACATTATCCCAATTTTTCTCTCTCTCTTCCCACTTTACTCTATTTATTTTTCAAGATGGTCGGGGTATGATCTGAGGCAGCTTTAGCTGCTGTTTCTAGCGACCGTATTACAAGGCCTTGTCTTGTCTGAGTTGTAATAATATCCAGCCTGAGTGCTGGCAAGTCAGCCAAAGTTATGCTTCGTTTCACACAAATGCCATCTTTAAAACAAACGGCTTGTCAGCCATGGAAAAACAATACACAATGAAGCCCTTACACACACAAACATCTGTTTCTTGATCAAGACTGAACTGGCATTAAACAGCAATATATTGATCAGACAATAAACGAATGGATGTTGTTGTGGGATAAGAAGCTTCGTTCCCAACTACATGGTTCTGGGTTCAGTCCCACTGTGTGGCACCTTGGGCAAGTGTCTTCTTCTATAGCCTCGGGCCTATCAAAGTCTTGTGAATGGATTTGGTAGATGGAAACTGAAAGAAGCCCATTGTATATATATATGTGTGTGTATGTATATATATATATATATATATATATATATATATATATAT
>NC_068999.1:5593250-5595415 GCF_001194135.2 Octopus bimaculoides | reverse complement strand
ATATATATATATATATATATATATATATATATATACACATATATACGACGGGGTTCTTTCAGTTTCCGTCTACCAAATCCACTCACGAAGCTTTGGTCGGCCCAAGGCTATAGTAGAAGACACTTGCCCAAGGTGCCATGCAGTGGGACTGAACCCAGAACCATGTAGTTAGTAAGCAAGCTTCTTACCACACTGCCACTCGTAAGAAGTTATCAAATAACCAAGACAATCCTTTCTGTTTTAAGCTCAATCTGACATAAACTGACCCCTTCCACATCACATAAAACTTGTACTGGATCTCCTCATGCACAACCCTTCTGGTGGTGCGTTCTGAAACCTTGGGGTCATTTGCAGTGCCTCTCGTTGACTTTCTGGGAATTTTATCAATTATTTCTTGGACGTTTTGTACAAAGTTATGTGCTCTGGTGACATTAGGACATTATGCATGCGTTTTACATTCAGCTGCTGATGTTGGATTCCCGTCAGCTGTTTTGAGCTTGTTTTGAACTTTGACAACGAAAGATTGGGCAACTTTCAAGAAGCGGGCTATCTCTTTATCTCTATGCAACACTTGTAAGGCAACAATTACAGTGTGCCTTCAAAAAGCTAACACGCCCTCTCCTTTTCTCTCTCTCTCTCTCTCTTGTCAGGTGGTCATGTCCCTCCTTCATAGCAAGACACCTGTTTCTACCTCTCTGTCAACACTCTAACCTTTCATCATCCGACAGAAGATCACCTCCTCCAATGCCCACCTCTTCTCACAAAATTCCTTGCCTTGCAAATCACTTGGTGACCCTGCCGATACTGACGCCATGTGAAAAGCATCCAATCCACACTGTGTAGTGCTTGGCATTTGGAAGGGCATCCAGCTGTGAAAAAAAAAAAGAAAAACCATGCCAAAACTAATTTTACCTGTGTTGGTGTCGTGTAAAAATCGCTCCGTCCACTCTGCAGGCTGGTTGGTGTTAGGAAGTGCATCCAGGTATAAAATACCATGTCAAGACAGACACAGTAGTCTTCTACCTTGGCAGTTTCTGTCGAACCACTTAGCCCATGCCTGCATGGAAGGCAGACATTAAACAATGATGATAATGATGATGACATATAATAGGCTTTCATTTTCTGTCTACCAAATCCACTCATGAGCCTTTGGTTGGCCCTAGGCCCAGGCAGGGAATGGTGGCGAACCCTGCTGTACTCTTTCACCACAACTTTCTCTCACTCTTACTTCCTGTTTCTGTTGTGCCTGTAATTCAAAGGGTCAGCCTTGTCACACTGTGTCACGCTGAATATCCCCGAGAACTACGTTAAGGGTACACGTGTCTGTGGAGTGCTCAGCCACTTGCACGTTAATTTCACGATCAGGCTGTTCCGTTGATCGGATCAACTGGAACCCTCGTCGTCGTAAGCGACGGAGTGCCAACAACAACAACAGATACCTAATCTCTTATCCAGAATCCAGAAATCCAGAATTACCAGAAATGCAGCTTACCCCGGGCATAATTTACTCTATTCTACGCCACTGCTTGTATGAAAGTATATTTTAAGAGAAGGAAGGTCAATTCATATATTCCACTTGTTCACATTAAACTTGAAAATTGTGTTATCAGAGAGTGAGAGATCCTTTATTAATATGTTATTTTGTTTCATCGCAACTTCTGCTCACATCAGCGAAAATATCTCTCATTTGATTGGAAGCGAGAATTACTCGATCAAAGATTAAACAGATTAATTAATAAGAAGGAGCCGTTCATTAAGAAAGCAAAGTCTACAATAATTTGATAACGTTTATTTATTTCATACTAAATCGAAGATAGCTCCAGCCGTTAATAATTTAATGAAGGGCATTCGGTGCTAGGCAGTGTATTCTATATCCTGGACTGACCAGAGCCTTGTGAATGGATTTGGTCCATGGAAACTGAAAGAAGCCTGCCACGTGTGTGTGTGTGTGTTTGTCTCCCTACCACTGCTTGACAACCAGTTCAGCAAAAGAGCTCCATAAAATTAGTACCAAGTTCAACAAATTAGTACTGGGGTACCTCTGACTAAAACCTTCAAGACGGTACCCCCCAGAATGACTGGAACAAGTAAACAGTAAAAGACATGCATGTGTGTGTGTATATGTGTATATATATATATATATATATATATATATATATATATAT
>NC_068999.1:5589714-5592667 GCF_001194135.2 Octopus bimaculoides | reverse complement strand
TTCTCAGTCACAGCATACACACATACACACACACACACACACACACATATTTTACAGAGAAGAAAGTAAATTTTGAATGCAGTAAAGCTGTAAGAACTGCAAAGAATGGTTGGATATTTACTCTTATAACATAGAAAAAAAAAAAAAAGGTTTCTGTTCAGCAAATTCACTCACAAGGCTTTTGTCGGCCCAAGATTAAAGTACAAGATACATACTTACCCAAGGTGCTGCACAGTGGGACTGAACCAAAAACCACATAGCTGCAAAGCAAGCTTCTTAGCCACACGCCCATGTCTGGCTGCTATTTTTAGCATTCGTCTCTTCCTGCTCTTTCTGACTCAACTCATTACCCTGTCATAAATATATCTGCTGATATGATTTAACTGTTTTGGTCAGGGTGGGAGGAAGGAGCAATCTTTTTCCTTTTATTTCTTTATGGCCGACCATTGATTGTAATCTTGAAATTAATAGATTTTATGCTGTCTCATCCCACCCTGAGTATTTAACGACCAAATGACAAGTGTTTAACACGCCATAAATTTCACTTTCAAAATGAAATTGTTATTGTTTTATCCACAAGTTATCTTTTATCGGCTGTCTTTTTCTTGTTTCGGTCTTTGGGCTGCGACCCTGCTGGGGCACCACCTTGAAGGGTTATAGTCAAATAGGCACAGGAGTGGCTGTGTGGTAAGTAGCTTGCTTACCAACCACATGGTTCTGGGTTCAGTCCCACTGCGTGGCACCTTGGGCAAGTGTCTTCTACTATAGCCTCGGGCCGACCAAAGCCTTGTGAGTGGATCTGGTAGACGGAAACTGAAAGAAGCCCGTCGTATATATGTATAGATATATATATATATGTGTGTGTCTGTGTTTGTCTCCCTAGCATTGCTTGACAACTGACGCTGGTGTGTTTATGTCCCCGTCACTTAGTGGTTCGGCAAAAGAGACCGATAGAATAAGTACTAGGCTTACAAAGAATAAGTCTCAGGGTCGATTTGCTCGACTAAAGGCGGTGCTCCAGCATGGCCACAGTCAAATGACTGAAACAAGTAAAAAAAATAATAAATGAATATAGACCTTGGGACTTTTTATTATTTTTTCAAGCCTGGTATTTGGTACTTATTCCATCAGTCTCATTTTACTGAACCACCAAGTTATGGGAGCATAAAAAAAAAATCATTGCTGGTTGTGAAGCAGTGATGGGGGGCAAACACAGAGACAAACATGGATACATGTGGTTTGCAGCCATTTACTCAACATGGAGGAATTGAGCACCTATTTTGTATGTCTTAAACTATATCTGACGAGATTCGACTTTCAAATAACTTTTAATTTTATTAATTAATTTTCTGAAAGTCTTGAATTGAAACAGCTGTAAGGGATGTTTGTCAATTTTTTAATTAATAAATAATATTTTTTTAATTACCTCTCTATTTTCTCATCTTATGATAAATAAATATATATAAACCATGGTTTATATAGTTACCTTGCAGGTGAGTACTAAATAGTTCAATATTCTTTTTATAGGTAATTAACCAGTACTTTCATAGGATTTTACTATCTCCGAATGAGGTTCGTAACCTTTATTTGTGCTACCAACCACAGGGTTCCGGGTTCAGTCCCACTGCATGGTACCTTGGGCAAGTGTCATCTACTATAGCCTTGAGCCGACCAAAGCCTTATGAGTGAATTTGAAAGACAAAAACTGAAAGAAGCCTGTTGTATATATATATGTGTGTGTGTTTGTCTGTGTGTCTGTGTCTGTCCCCCCACCATCGCTTGACAACCGATGTCGGTGTGTTTACGTCCCCCGTAACTTAGTGGTTCAGCAAAAGGAACTGATAGAATAAGTACTAGGCTTACAAAGAATAAGTTCTAGAGTAGATTTGTTTGACTAAAGGCGGTGCTCCAGCATGGCCACAGTCAGATGACTGAAACAAGTAAAAGAAACAAGTAAAACAATATATATAATGGATATAATAAAAGTTGACAATTTCTTTTATTTCATATTTATTTTATAAACAAATAATACAATATTACATAAGCATTTTATAATGTTTCTTTCTCTTCTGGAAACTTGCTGCATACCGGCAGCTGATGACTTGCAGACTGGCACCAGTCTGTGGACCACCACTTTGAGAAGCACTGGTCTAAGAGATTGCTTCAGGCTCGCATTAGACACAAAGTTGAAAATTTTGTTAGCCCATGACATTCCATGGACCCTAAGTAAGGCATGTGTAAAATTTGAATGAAATCAGTTGGGTAGCTCTCGAGTTTTAGTGATGCACATATACAGTCACGCACATACACACACACGTTCTCAGTTTTATATATATATATAAGCCTAGCACTTATTCTATTGGTCTCTTTTGCCGAACCGCTAAGTTACAGGGATGTAAACAGACCAACAGCAGTTGTCAAGTGATGGTGGGGGTACAAACACTGACACACACAAGCAAAAATCCACACAGACACACACACGTGTGCATGTGTAGATATATATATACGACGGGCTTCTTTCAGTTTTCTTCTACCAAATCCACTCGCAAGGCTTTGGTCAGTCTGAGGCTATAGTAGAAGACACTTGGCCAAGGTGCCACACAGTGGGACTGAACCCAGCACCAGGTGGTTAGGAAGCAAGCTTCTTACCACACAGCCACACCTATAGATATACACACATGCATGCAGTGTATAAGATGGGTGTATAAGATGGGTGTATATACTGTTATATACGTTTCTTCAAAAAACAACTCCTTTTGTGGAAACATTTTCTGTGTTCAAGGCACTTTTGCATGTGTACCATTGCCTCCTTCTTCTTCTTCTTCTTCTTCTTCTTCTTCTTCTTCTTCTTCTTCTTCTTCTTCATTTCTTCTTCTTCATTTCTTCTTCTTCTTCTTTTTTCTTCTTCTTCATTTCTTCTTCTTCCTCTACTTCTTCTTCATTTCTTCTTCTT
>NC_068999.1:5589283-5589704 GCF_001194135.2 Octopus bimaculoides | reverse complement strand
TCTTCTTCTTCATTTCTTCTTCTTCCTCTACTTCTTCTTCTTCCTCTTCTTCTTCTTCTTCTTCTTCATTTCTTCTTCTTCTTCATTTCTTCTTCTTCTTCTTCATTTCTTCCTCTTCTTCTTCTTTTTTCTTTTTCTTCTTCTTCTTCATTTCTTCTTCTCTTCTTCTTCTTCTTTTCTTCTTCTTCTTCATCTTCTTCTTTTCTTCTTCTTCTTCTTCTTCTTCATTTTTTCTTCTTCCTCTTCTTCTTCTTCTTTTCTTCTTCTTCATCTTCTTCTTCTTTTCTTCTTCTTCTTCTTCTTCTTCATTTCTTCTTCTTTTTCTTCTTCTTCTTATTTTTCTTCTTTTTTTTCTTTTTCTTCTTCTTCTTCTTCTTCTTCTCCTTCTTCCTTTTCTTCTTTTTCTTCTTCTTCCTCTTCT
>NC_068999.1:5586130-5586974 GCF_001194135.2 Octopus bimaculoides | reverse complement strand
GCTGTCTATCTGCATTTCTGTCTATCTATCTTTCTCTGACCGTTGACTGAACACTATTCAATTTTTTTTCTCCGTGTTTTTCTCCTTGTCTCCATATTCTTTCTGTTGAAGAGCGTAGCTCGAAACGTCAAAGACTTTCCGTATTCCCGAGCGTCATACTAATATATCCTTTTGTTATTTACACCACCTGTCCTCGTCTGTTGTTATTATTTGTATATTCTCCCATATATATATGTACACACACACACACACATCATTGTTGTTGTCGTTTAACGTCCATCTTCCATGCATGCATGGGTAGGACAGTTCACAGGAGCTGGCCAAGTAGAAAAACTACCCTCGGCTATATAAATACGTCCTGCACAGACTGACAGACTGACATGGAAAATGGACTTTAAATGATGATGATGATGATGATACACACACACACACACACATATATTATATACATTTCAGTTCACGTACAAGAAAGCCTACGTTTTATGTCGTGGGCTTATATGCCCCATGATTCGACTATTTTCCTTAGTCATTGCACGGTGATCGCTATAAGCTTTAAGCTTATAAAAAAATACTATATATATGTGTGTGTGTGTATGTCTGAGTGTGTGAATATATATATATATATAAACATTTAATTAGAGGTAAAATTAGCCTTGTTAAGGGATAGTAATATCCAATTAATTATTGGTTCATTACCTATTTGTTATGAATAATAATATTCATAAAATAATAAGTCCAAATATAAATCATGGTTTATAATCATTTAAAAGAAAATTTTAAAAGTGGAGAATTTTATATAAATATGTGTCTATATATATATATATATTTTTTATATATATATATA
>NC_068999.1:5583918-5585689 GCF_001194135.2 Octopus bimaculoides | reverse complement strand
CTTCTTAAAACAACAAACATTGAAATTAGCCTAAATTTGCTGTCTTGAAGTATCAAAATGATATAATTTTGAAAAAAAAAAACAGCTGAAATTTTTTTTTTTTTTTTTTAATGAAAGTTATCCAGAATTCTGCAACATCAGCCATCATTGTGTAATTGTAGCTTTTTATTGGCAAGTGCCAGAGGGTTAATATTTATTTTTAATTTCAATTTTATTTCACTAACATTTTAATATAAATTGCAATTCCACTCTAAAAAATCTTGTGTTAATTGAAAATGTTATAATTTTTATGTAAAGTTCACTTTTGCATCCATTGTGTTTCCCTGATTCGAGATTGTTAGAACATAATTATTTAACCCCGAGTAAAATGTAATGGACTAAGACCTGTGATGAAAATCATTTAAGCCATTATTACCGCCGTCGTCATCATCATCATCGTTTAACGTCTGCTTTCCATGCTGGCATGGGTTGGATGGTTTGGCATGGAGCTGGCTAGCAGAGAGATGTCCAGACTCCAGCTGTTTGTTGAGGCATGGTTTTTACAGCTGGATGCCCTTCCTTACTATATATATATGTGTGTGTGTGTGTGTATACATGTATATATATTCTTTTATTCCTTTATTCCTTTACTTGTACTAGGCTTCCAAAGAATAAATGGCACCTGTGCTGGTGGTACGTAAAAGTGCATTTCAAGCGTTGGGCATCATGCCGTGCTTTGAGCATTAGGTCTCACAGAGGCAATGACCGAGTCCATTTGGCATTATGCCGTGCTTGAGAAGAAGACCCATCAAGCCAAGTAAAACTGCAGTCGAGGCAGATACCAGTGTCACACAAGTGGCACCCATTACATTCTTGGAATGGTTGGCATTAGGAAGGGCATACAGCCATAGAAAACCATTCCAAAACAGACTGAAGTCTGGTACAGCCTCCCAGCATGCCAGCCCTGGTCTAACTGTCCAACCCATGCCAACATAGACAACAGACGTTAAATGATGATGATGATGGTGATATAAATATTGTGTGTCTGAGCGTGTGAATGTAGTTACATGTGTTTATGTGAGTTGAGGAACTGGTAAGTTCTAAATGTATTGACTAATGCCTGGCCATAAATTTCGGCCGGTGTTTACATCCTGTTTACGTCGATAAGCTTTCTCTGTTTATCTCACACTGAATGGAGAGCATTCAAGCCACGCAGGAGAAGAAGAAGCATTATCTGAGAGAATCAACAGATGGCACTATCCGAGCTGTACATGGTTTATCATTATTGCAATTTAGACAAGTAATTAAAGCACTCTGTCTGTGCATCGGCTTACTGATTTTTATTGACTGTTTTTTCCTTGATCGCATCATTGAAAGCACAAACTACTTGGAAATGGTCAACTTTGCACCAGCAAACACGTTACAGTTGCTATATGAAGCTGTGACATTAAATTTCTGTTGTGTAACTTGGTAAAAAGGCAGATCAAACATGTTTGCTTTGTTGGTTAGTTGCTTAAGAGCTGCCAAATGTACACCTAACTATTGTTTGCTGGCTGCGGTTTTATGATGTGTATGTACGTATATGTTTGTGCTATATATATTTATATATATATATATACACACATGCATACAAACATATATGTTTATACACACACACACACACACACACAATTATGCATATATTATGGTATATTGTATATATGTATGTATATGTTTGTGCTATATATATATATATATATACACATATCTATGTACATATATATACACATATCTATGTACGTATATATATATA
>NC_068999.1:5580657-5583475 GCF_001194135.2 Octopus bimaculoides | reverse complement strand
TATATATATATAAGGGCATCCAGCTGTAGAAACTCTGCCAAATCAGACTGGAGCCTGGTGTTGCCATCCGGTTTCACCAGTCCTCAGTCAAATCGTCCAACCCATGCTAGCATGGAAAGCGGACGTTAAACGATGATGATGATGATGATGATGATATATATGTATATATATGTACATATATAAATGTATATGTATGTGGACATATTAGGATGGGTAGCTTATTTGGTTATCTTTGATTTATTGCCAGTGATATGATATTGATCGCATTATTGATTACCTCAAACAAAAATTGAATACTACTACTACTAATAAAAATAATAATAAATGCCCCGATGCAGTACCAGGCAGTGGCTCTCATGGTTTCTGGTCTTAACTGATTGGAAGTGTTATCATGTACATTGTTTTGTTTTGGTATAAAAGATGGGTCACAGCAAATATTCAGTGGATTTTTATTCAACTAGGCAGCTATTTGCAGCATCAGTGAATGTTTTATTCATTTCTTTCCTTTGTCAGACCTGACGATTTCTCATTGAAGCATGTGTCTGGCTGTTAGTACATATCATTAGAAAGGCCCGAGAAAGGTCAAAGTGTATCTGAGTGTATCTGGTACTTTTGTTGGATGCTGCAAAATGAATTTTCGTCTCCTTCTGATGTATATTGTGGTTTTAACACAGTATGTTCATAAAAGATGTTATATCAGGACAAATACTGGCTTATACATACAGACATACATACATACAGATAAATATACATACAAACATACATGGCTGGGTGATAAGTAGCATGTTTACCAACCACATGGTTCTGGGTTCAGTCCCACTGCGTGGCACTTTGTGCAAGTGTCTTCTACTATAGCCTCAGGCCGACCAAAGCCTTGTGAGTGGATTTGGTAGACAGAAACTGACAACTGATGCTGGCGTGTTTATGTCCCCGTAACCTAGCGGTTCAGCAAAAGTGACCGATAGAATAAGTACTAGGCTTACAAAGAATAAGTCCTGGGGTCAGTTTCTCGACTAAAGGCGGTACTCCAGCATAGCCGCAGTCAAATGACTGAAACAAGTAAAAAAGAGTAAGAAAAAAGGAGGTTTCGAGTAATGAAAGTGCAACAAACTGACAGCGGTGCCCCAGAATGGCCGCAGCCCACAAACTGAGACTAGTAAACAAAAATAAACAAACAACTCTGCTCTGTCTTGGCTCATTTTTAATTAATACCTAAAATATATGCAATCATGAGTTAATTAAATTTTGGATAAATTGCTTTAATTAGAAGCAGACAATGATCAGTGTCTCTAAGAATTTGTACGTGTGCATGAAACTATTTGAACCGAATATTTTATTTTACATCGAATTAGTATAAAAGTATTTGTTACAATATAATGATTCACAATCTACTGTTACTGTCCATACATATGTACATACATGGGACAATAATAACTTGCAGATTAATTATGATTAAATCTTGACATTTTTCCTTGTTTGAATTAGAAGCACTAATGTTTCCCAGAAGACTGAGTTCCTTGTGGTCATTTAGTGCTGGCTTGTTTGCCTGGCCTCTGTGCTCGCTTTCTGCTTTTGAAAATTGCAGAGAAAGAAAGGAAGGAAGGAAGGAAGGTACCAAAAACCCAAGACAGTCTTGTGGTTTTCACATAATCGTTCCATTGTTTCATAGCTACAGGATTACTTGAGGATTTAGTTATGATGTTTGCACCGTTTCGGTTTGTGCAGAAGATTGCTAAGAAACTCTTTGAGAATTGTGCAAGACGCAAAGTAAGTATGTTGACGAAAAAAATATATATATCAAAAAGAGAAAAAAGAAAAAAAAAATTGGAAGTTTAAAAATTTGTTTTGGGAACAGATTTAGTTATGGAACATGTTTAATTGTAGAATGTGCCATTGTATAACATATTCGGCCATGGAACATGTTTAATTGTAGAATGTGATTAGGATGTGTTTAGCAGTGGAATGTGTTTAATCGTAGAATGTGATTAGGATGTGTTTAGCAGTTGAATGTGTTTAATTGTAGAATGTGATTAGGATGTGTTTAGCAGTTGAATGTGTTTAATTGTAGAATGTATTTAGTTGTGGAATATATTTAGTCATGGAATCTGCCTGTGGATGCCATTAGTTGCTGAATCTGTTTAGCTCTGAAAACTGTTTAGGAATGTGTTTAGTTGTGTAATGTCTTTAGAAAAATGTGTTTAGTTGCAGAAACTGCTTAGCTATGAAACCTGTTTAGGAATATGTTTGGTTGTGCAATGTATTTAGGAATGGTTTTTAGTTGCAAGATTCTATTGGGCTATTAAATCTGTTTAGGAATGTGTTTAGACATAATGTGTTTAGTTTCAGAATATGTTTAGCTATTAAATTCGTATAGAACTGCTTAGTTCAGGTTAATTTATGCACCAAACACCATTTTAATTAACAACAAACTTATTTTACTAAATTCCTCATTATTTTCAAAATTACTTGAAACCACCAAAGTTGTGCGTTTCAACAGAAAAATGGCAACAGAAAAGTTAACATAATCCCCAGGCAATTCAGCACACAATGTTGCATAGGACCAGGCTACGACCTGCATTTTACAGGTGTATTCCATTCCAGCATGTCTCAACTCATTTTGGGGTAACCTAAATCTTAAATAGAAGACACTTGCCCCCTAAAATGTAACATGGTGAGATTCAGCTATAAACCTAAGCATTTCCTTAAGCTAATAATATTGAATAAACAGGATATCTGTGTACTCTCCCCCCCCTCTCTCTCTCTCTCTCTCTCTATTTCACCTTGAAATAACAGACCTGTTAGATATTGCATTTAACAT
>NC_068999.1:5578864-5579979 GCF_001194135.2 Octopus bimaculoides | reverse complement strand
ATATATATATATATGATTATTCCGGAGCATAGTCACCATCTACTTCAATTACTGCTTCCCATTTGCTTGGCAGACAGTCAGACCGTCATTTAAAGATGTTTTTCTTGAATATTGTTATTGTTTTTGTTGAATAAAATTTGTTGAAAAAAAGAATCCGCAATAATTATGCACCAACCCAATATATGTATGTGTGTATGTATATATATATGTGTGTGTATGTATGTATGTATATATATATATATAAGTTAGGAAATGCAAGCAGGAAATAGAACTGAACCAGATGCACGTATGGTACACATGTGCTTCTTTAATTAATAATGTGCCAATTACTAATAGAAAACGTCAATATATATATACATATATATACACCCACATATGCACTAACACTGAAGTGCACAATCTCACATGTCCAGAAACACAGACAAAACACACACATTATATATGTATAATTTTTGTTTATTTAGCGATACAAAATCATGAAAAAGAATATTAATTATCATATCGTTTGAAGTATACAGCGTCTAATATATGTTAATTTATGTGTGACATGTAAACCCCGTTTATCTCACATAAATTAACACACACACACACAGATATACTAGAATAAGCATGCTATTTTAAAGATAACATCTGCTCCATTGATCTTGGACTTTGTGTATGGTAATTATTTTGTGCATGTTCTTAAATGTGAGTGTATACAAATATGAGGGGAAGTCAAAAATTATCTACACTTTCGCCATAATATGTCTTTATCGTTGTCACACTGCCTTCTGCACCTGCCTGCTGATAGCTGGTACTATTGTGGTCACATGATCGAAATTTGAGCCCGATGGCTCCATTTTCCTTTTGGCTTTTACAGTGTAAGCATGGCTGCTCCACTAGCAATGTGCACCAAAGAGGAACAAAGAGCAGTGATCCGAAAGATGGTAATGGTGACGGAAACTGAAAGAAGCCCATCGTATATATATATATATATATATACATATATATATCTTCGAAACGTCTAGTTAGAAGAGAGACAGCTGATGAATGGATATTCCAAGTGGCTTTCCGTTTTCCTATGTGTTCGTTCCGTTGTCTGTAGTTCATTGTTCTAACGTCCTGTACCATGATAT
>NC_068999.1:5577507-5578197 GCF_001194135.2 Octopus bimaculoides | reverse complement strand
TATATATAAATGTGTGTGTGTGTATGTATGTATTTGTGTGTTTGTGTTTGTCCCCCTCCCACCACCATTGCTTGAGAACCGATGTTGGTGTGTTTACATCCCTGTAACTTAGCTGTTCGGCAAAAGAGACCGCTAGAGTAAGTACTAGTTCTATATTTAAGAGATGATGAATTATTTACGTTATTTACATTCGATGGATATTTGTCCTCATCTTGTTTTGTTGCTAACACAACGTTTCGGCTGATATACGCTCCACCCTTCATCAGGTGCCCACGAGCATATGGCGTAGTGGTTAAGCACGCGGGCTACTAACCCCAAGATTCTGTGTTCCATTTCAAACAGTGACCTGAATAATAATAATAATAACAATAATAATAATAATGATAATAATAGTTTCAAATTCTGGCCTCAAGGCCAGCAATATCAGGAGGTGGAGGTAAGTTGATTAAATCAACCCAGTGCATAACTGGTACTTATTTCATTGACCCCGAAAGGATGAAAGGCAAAGTCGACCTCAGCGGAATTTGAACTCGCAACATTAAGTTGGAAGTAATGCTGCTAAGCATTTCGTCCACTGCAGTAACAATTCTGCTAGCCCGCTGCCTAATCCCACCCCCACTGCACTCGCCCCCTTCCCCATGCACACCTTCAGCACCGCAGAGGAGAGAATAAGTGAAACACAAATAGGTA
>NC_068999.1:5573520-5576366 GCF_001194135.2 Octopus bimaculoides | reverse complement strand
TACATGTATACATGCATGTCTATATATATGTGTGTGTATATATATGTGTGTATGTATGTATGTACATGTATGTATATGCATATGTATGTGTGTGTGTAACTCACAAATAAAGTATATATATGTGTGTGTGTGTGTATAAGTATGTATACATACATATACTTACATATACATAGTTACATACATACATATATAAACATACATACATATGAATACATACATACAAATACATATATACATATGCATACATATACATACATATACATACATATACATACATACATACATATATATACATATATACATATACATACATATACATACATATACATACATACATACATACATACATACGTACATATGCATACATGCATATATATACATATATATACTTATGTATAGATCTTGAATGTTTTCATTTCCTTGATTTTATTTGAGGAAGGGAATAAGAAAAAACCTTTACAATTTCTTTTGATTCCACCCATATTTCTCTCGCTAACCCTCCCAACACCACCACCACCCTTTCCTCTCCCCTCCCTTCCCCTCGCTGCAATGCTACCCCACACCACTCTGCCCCACCCTCCTCTCATACAATTACTCGTTCCCAGGTAAGTTAACAAAAAGACAGCTTTAATCAAGAAAGGATTGGTTTACCTACGCCTAAGTTTACCTACATTTGGAAGGCAACCTAGATTTTTAGTGCATTTATTTTTTTCATTTGCAGCCGTGTGGTTTGCTGGTTCAGTCCCACTGTGTGGCACCTTGAGCAAGTGTCTTCCACTAAAAACCTCGGGGCCAACCAAAGCCTTGCGAATGGGTTTGGTAGACGGAAACTGAAAGAAGCTCTGGGCCTCACGGAGGCAATGATTGAGACACTGGGACTGAACCCAGGACCACAGGGCTGGGAGGCAAGCTTCTTAACCACACAGCCACGTCTCTTTATTTTCTTTCTTTCTTTCTTTCTTTATTGATTTATTTTTCTTTCTCTTTTGTAGACTCTCAAGGGACGACAATGCCCTGAGCAAAGAGTTATAAAGATTCGAAGCACTTCGTTAGCGGAGCCAGAGGTGGTGTCGAAAGAAGAGCGTTACTGTGACAACAGAATCAAATCCTCAAAGGTACGCCAGCCTGTTTTTTTTGTTTTTTTTGTCTTACTTCTCTCTTGTTGTTTGCTTTCCATGTTTTCTGGCTTGCAACTCAACATGGTATAAAGTGTAAACATGGAGAGTAAACGTTCAAACTACATCATCACTGTAGTAACAACACGATCTGTGTCCTTATATTTTCAAAAATATAAGAACACAGATCGTGTTGTATAGCCAGCTGGAGACGATGTCTCCTGGGGCTAAATTACAGCAACATTCGTCCTAAACCAGGACTGCCATGTTATGTTGGCAAACAATCTTTACCACAAAGTACTGTTGCTGAATATTCCTCGATGTGAGATTTAGTAAAAGTAATTTTCTTACATCGTTACTATTTTTCTAAATCCTGCTATATTTCACGCGGTATATTTTCTGTCCTCAAAAGTTATCTAGGTATATAAGTGAAACCACAGTCTCAACCTGCTTTTCTTGGCTGTTGATTTCTGTCTGAAAAATTCAACTTGTATGACAGAAAATATGATATATCATCATCATCATCATCATCATCATCATCATCATCATCATCATCATCATCATTAAGCGTCCATTTTCCATGCTGGCATGGGTTAGATGGTTTGGCTGAAAACTGGTAAACCAGAGAGCTGCACCAGGTTCCAATCTGATTTGGCATTCTTTCTACAGCTGGATGCCCTTCATATCGCCAACCACTCCAAGAGTGTAGTGGGTGCTTTTTACATGCCACCAGTACCAGTTATGAAACACTGGCATCGACCATGACTATGGTCTCATTTGGCTAGACAGATCTTCTCAAGGACGTTGTATTGCCAAAGGTCTTGGTCACTTGTTACTGCTTCCATGAGACCAAAACTAACCTCACCTGTGCTGGTGCCACATAAAAAGCACTGAGTCCACTCTGTGGAGTGGTTGGCATTTGGAAGGGCATCCAGCTGTAAAATCTGTTCCAACACAGGCACAGTAGTCTAGAGTAGTTTTTCCACCTGGCCAGCTCCTGTCAACCATCCTACCCATGCATGCGTGGAAGATGGATGTTAAACGATGATGGTGTTGATTTATGTATTTTTTTTTGTTTTTTATTTTTACAGTACACAATCTTTAATTTCCTACCAAAAAACCTGTTTGAACAATTCCGGAGAATCGCCAATTTCTATTTTCTCATCATGGGGTTAATACAGGTGAGATCCCAATCTTATTTTTTTATATTTCATGTTTTTGCACAGACGTAAAGTTGAGGGTCTTCGTTGGAGTTGTTGTTGTTGTTTGACCGCACCCCCAGGTCAACCTTGGACAAACAGACCTAAGATCTGTGGCATTCCAGCATGACCATCCTGTCTTTTACTCAAACAGTGTGTATCTCCCCACCTCTCTCCCCCAGCTCCTTTCTCTCTGTCTCCCGCATCTTCTCTCACTCTCCCCACCTTCTATCTCTCCCACCTCTCACCACCTCTCTCTCCCCACCCTCTCTCTCCCCACCTCTCTCTCTCATCCACCTCTCTCTCAGGCACAAGGCCTGAAATTGGGGGGTTAATTCGATTGCATCGACCCCCTCCCACTGTACTCGACTGGTACTTAACTTTATCAACCCCGAAAGGATGAAGGGCAGAGTCAACCTCGGCAGGATCTGAACTCAGAACGTAGCGGCAGACGAAATATTGCTAAGCATGTCGCCCCGTGTGCTAACAGTTCTGCCAGCTCTCCACCATTAATAATAATAATAATAATGAT
>NC_068999.1:5570773-5572329 GCF_001194135.2 Octopus bimaculoides | reverse complement strand
ATATATATATATATATATATATATATATATATATATATATACTTGCGTAAATACGTGGAGTTATGTATGGAAATGTATGAATATACTGGTGTGCATGTGTGTGTGTGGTTAAGAAGCTTGCTTCTCCATCATGGTCTTTTGCTTCTCGACCGTATGGTTTTGGGCACATATATTATAACCCCAGGCGACCAGCCAAAGCCTTCTGCGTGGCTCTGGTTGGATGCAACTGAAAAAACGTGTGTGTGTATGTGTGTGGTTATGAAGCTTGCTTCTCGATCATATGGTTCTAAGTTCAGTCCCACGGCACAGCACCTTGGGCAAATGTCTTTTTATATAAACCTGGGCTACAATCAAAGTCTCCTGAATGGATTTGATAGATGGAAACTGAAAGAAGCCCACTGTATGTCATTATTATTGTATAATGTCTGTTTTCCTCGTTGGCATTGGTTGGACTTTTCGACAAGCCAGACAACTGTACTGAGCCCCACGGTCTCGTTGGGAATTCATCCTGCAGCTGGATGCCCTTCCTAACACCAACTGCTTTTCAGGGTGTACTGGGTGTTTTTTAGGTGTATGTGAGTGTGACCCCCAGTACTAGTGCAGTCAGTAAATAACTCTCCAGCCAGGACCTCTCAGCTGAGTCAGTGTAAAGTACTGAGAGAGGTAAAGTATAAAAAAATCTCGGGAACAGATGTCTTGCAGAAGAGATGATATCTAGCTTCTAGCAATTAGTAAGATGGATAAGTCTTCAGCAGGATACAAGAAGACAATGAGCGGAAACGAATTAAGCTGTGTCATCATTGTCATTGTTGCTTGGTCGAAGTAAGATGGATAAGTCTTCGGCAGGATACAACGAGACAATGAGTAGAAACGAATTCAACTGTGTCATTGTTGCTTAGTCAAACTCCTTGTTCGAGCAGACCAATGAAAAGAGTTGGTCCATCTATAAGCATCCTTCGTCTTAAACGGAATCCAAGACGTGACAGGAATCAGAAATGAAACCAATCGGAATGTAGGAGACCTGTGAATATCAAAGATAGGGGTTTGTCGTCCTAAAAATGAAAAAAATTGTTGAGTCACTCACTGTACGAATGTCAAGGTGTAACTGGTGACGTGATAAGTATATGGAGGATTGTCTAATGATATTTATTTCAATGCCATCTAGAATGACCGACCGCCTCTCTCTTCGCTTCTCTGCCCCGTTCATGTGTGTAGTATTGTTGTTGTTGTTAGCGGTGGTGTTGGTGGCGGCATTGTTGTTGCTCTTTGTACATACGTGTGTGTGTGTGTGTGTGAGTGTGTTGTGTGCGGGTGTGTAGATACGTCTTGCTTGTCTTTAGATCGATGTTTCAAAGGCAGTTTATACATGTCCATGCTTGATGAAACTCACTATCAGCTAGGTTTTGGTTCTGCTTGACCGACTTCATTTATGTGTGTATGTGTGTGTGTATTAGTATATGTACATTCATATATATATATATATAAAATTTTATGCATATCTATTTACATTTATACATATATCTACCTACGTACCTATCTACGTGTGTGTGTGTGTG
>NC_068999.1:5565485-5570673 GCF_001194135.2 Octopus bimaculoides | reverse complement strand
GGCCTGTGAACTAAACAAAATATTTAAAATGGTGGGGAGTCAAAAGTAAATGGGAAATAAAACAATGATCTATAGAAAATATGGAATGGAAATAGAAAACGAAAAGAAGAGTAATTATGGAAAGAAAAGAAATACATATAAATGTGTGTAGTCGGAGGTTTATTTATGAATAAAAGTATGAGGTTATGAATGATGTGTTCACAGAAATATTATCCATTAATTCTAATTAATTTTTTGATTAGTTTGGAAAACAAAAGCAAAACACAAAATCCTGGTGGTAATTATTACTTGCAATTTTCAAAGGCAATGGCCGGCATTTTTTTTTTTTTTTTTTTGTCAAAGAGTTAGTATTGATCTTTCAGAATTGGTTAATGTGCTTTGAGGAAGATCCCTTGGATAACAGTGGTGGCATGGAGTGGGGAGTCTTGTATGCATGGGCAACTGCTGGTCTTCCATAAACAACCTTGCCCGGACTTGTGCCTTGAAGGGTAACTTTCTAGGTGCAATCCCATGGTCATTCGTGACCGAAGGAGGTCTCCGGTTTTGAACACACTTTTATGTGGAGCAGAAAGATGGACTCCCTACTATATAAACATATAGACATATAAAAAAAACTTAAAACCTTTCACATGTGTTATCTGCAGTTGTGGACTGGTCAAGTTGTCAGCTTGCCCGATGACAAGTGGGGCCATTGAAATCCATATATGGGGTCCATGTTAGTATCTAAGGGGCCCATCCCCTCTAGTTTGAGAAGGTTATTCACTCCTGGAAGAATGCATTAATTATTTCAGCCTGGCTGTGTTTGTAGACAGTTGAAAAGAATACTTTTAACAAAAAACAAGAAATTAAATGATAGCATTGTAGTTATGAGTGAGCCCCCTTGTAGTTGCAGGTGGACCCCTTAGTCTCCTAGCAACCAATACTTTTGGACCCAGTCCGCCACTGGTCATCTGCATGATATATGGAAACATAAAATTGCAAGATATGATATCGAATATCTAAAATTTAGAGATATACAATATCTACAGTATTGCAAGCATGCTTTTGAGAATTTAGTGTAGATGGGCAGGATATGTTCGAATGCAAGGTGATCGCATTCCGAAAATTCTTTTGTATGACCAACAGGTAGAAAGGGTCTGTGGTAAAGGAAGACCCATCCTTAAGTATAAAGTTAAGTTGAAACAATCACTAAAATGCCAACAGCTTGATTTAACATCTTGGGGAAAATTATTGCAGAGATAAATCTGAGAGTTGTAAAAATGTCAAACATCTAAACAATAGAAGAATTATATCCTGAGATCAATAGACACATTTGCCCAGTCCCAGGTAAAAATCAAAATAAATATATTGTCCTCACTGCGACTTCATAGCAAAATCCATTCCTGGACTCAAATTACATTTACACATCCATTACAAAAATAAATGCAGTGTCTTTTATTTTTAATCTTTTTTTTTTTTTAACCCTTCCTTTCCTTCAAACATTCATACATTGAAATCAATGAGAGCAACCATAGTCATCATCATCATCATCATCATCATTATTATTATTATTATTTAGGTGGCAAGCTGGTAGAATTGTTAGTACACCGAGCAAAATGCCTAGCAGTGTTTCATCTGCTGCTATATCCTTTCGGGGTGAATAAATTAAGTACCAGTTACACACTGGGGTTGATGTAATCAACTTTCCCTCTCCCCCCAAAATGTCAGGCCTTGTGCATATAATAGAAAGAATTATTATTATTATTGCCTTTGCACAGTTTCTAATGCTAGAGATGTACTACGGTGTCAGCTGTTCACTACCAGTGAACTAAGGTAACACCTCTTAATTTTTCAAGCACTTTCCAGAGTATTTGAGCGGTTCCAAGCAGTGCTGCTTTCTGCAAGTGCTCCACCCTTATTGCAGCCCCTATTTGTTCCACGTACTTCTCGAGATAAAATTTCAGGCCTTGTGCTTACAGTAGAAAGTATTATTACTTAATTTTTGAGAGCGATTGGGTTCATTTTTAGTTTCCTCGTTTGTGAGAGCAGTCGATTTTATTTCAGATATTCCCATTTTAAAAATCATCTCTGGCTAATCGTTGAGAGGATGTTGGTGTTGTCTTGGCAGAGGTTTGCACTCTCTGGGTGCTCTTGTTATTATTATTATTATTATTATTATTATTATTATTATTATTGTTGTTGTTGTTGTTATTGTCTTTATCAGCTGTGATCTGATTATTGATCATCAAAGCAAAGCAAAATTCCATGTCGTGAGAAATATTTTATAATCTTGTCTGGATAGCTGAAAGGTGTTGAATAAAATGTATTCATTTATGTTGCATACATATGACAGGAGAAACACATGCAAACAGTTATGGGCTTAATGGTAGACAGAGTTTTTAAACAGACCTCAATTTATGCGTATAAATTATACATACACACCAGAGCATCGATTTGCTGTTTATGTATAATTTATATACATATCTCCACTAGAAAATGGAACCACATCCAGTAACAATTTATATAGAATGTAAATATTTATATTTGCATTAAATATGTATATGCATATTTATCTATCTATTTATCTATCTACCTACCTACCTATCTATCTATCTATCTATCTACCTATCTACCTATCTACCTATCTATCTATCTATCTATCTATCTATCTATCTATCTACCTACAAAACCATTACCAAGGGCCTGCTTGATATTCCTTAGGGCTTCTGGGACAGAGTGAACCAGTTTGTACTCATACGAGAATATCACTCAACATAGTTTGGTTGTTGTCATTTTCATAAGGTCTGTGGGTGCGAATTTTGTACACCAATATTGTTGGGAAAGAAAAAGAGTCAAGATTAAATCCAATCTGATCCTGCATGGTTTCTACTGCTGGATGCCCTTCCTAACGCCAACCACTCCGAGAGTCTAGTGGGTGATTTTTACATGGTACTGGCATCAACCATGCTTGAATGGTGCTTTTTGCATGCCACCAGCACGGGCATCAGACACGCTCGGATGGTGCTTTTTATTTGCCACCAGTACTGGCCGCCAGTCAGGCGATACTGGCATCGACCACACTCAACTGGTGCTTTTTACGTGCCACCAGCACAGGTTCCAGTCAGGTGACACTGACGTCAAGCATTATAAATTTTATAGATAAAATATTTTTCTAGGAACAAATTACAATTTATAACATTATTACTATGGGAAATAATTGCTCTGCTTTACGAGTTTTCACTTTACAAGCAGTCTCCAGGAACAAAGTAACTCATATATTGAGGCATTACTGTATCGACTTAAGCTGTTGCTGTTGGTTTTGTTGATGTTGTTGATGCTGATGATAAAGAAGTGCAACAATGGTGCTGTTAAGATTTTGTGCACTTTTATATGATTTGTTTATATATTTATTTATCACTTCCTCCCCCCCCACACACCCTCTCTCTCTCTCTCTCTCTCTCTCTCTCTCTCTCTCTCTCTCTCTCTCTCTCCTTAACCTATCTTCTCAGCCACAATAGTCGTATGCTAATGTTAGCCGGCTTTGTTTGTCTACGTGTGCATTTGTGTGTGCACGCGTTATGCACGTGTGTTGTGAGTCTGTGCTTTTGTGAACGCACGTCTGTTCCTCTTTCAAACACTATACAACGCATGTATCTGTGCAGCCATGTATGTATATGTATTTATATGTGTGTGTGTGTGTGTGTGTGCATTTGTGTGTGTATGTTTTTGTGCATATATATTTGCGTGTGAATGTGTGTGTACACACATGTATATATTTGTATTTGTGTGTACATGTGTGCGTATGCATGTTGCTATGTAACCATGGCTACAAATTCCTTTTCTTTTTATTTGCTTTTCATCTTTTATTTATGTATTTATTTATTTTTTTCCGTTATTTCTGGTTTGTTTTTTGTTCCTTTTGAAACTTTTTTTTTCCCTGTTTTTCTTTTCCTTCCATTGTTTTTGTTGCTGCTGTTGCAGCTTTTGTTGTTGTTGTTGTTGCTGCAGCTGTTGTTGTTATTGACAATATTGATATGTGATTGATGAATCATCTATAGGCAATCCCCCCCCCCACCTCCACTTCGCTGTAGTGTTCATCACTTAATCATCCTGATACAGTGACTTCAAGCTCCCTCTGACCACTACTCGCTCTGACTCTTCCTTCCAACTCACACTCCCTCTCCCTTCTAAACTTCACTCCCTCCAATCGCCCCTTCCTTCTTCTGACTTCTCCTCCCCCTCTCTTTCTTCCTCTGACTCTTCCTCCTTCTGATCTTTACTCCCTTTGGTCCTCATTCTCTCTCTCACTCTTCCCACGCATCTACATGTTCTGTTGTCTTCAGTGTTTGTCTTCGGTGTTCTACGGATCAGAATGGTAAAGTATCCTCAGACAAAAAATACTTCATCCTTACCCTTACCATTCCTGTCCCAGCTGTTATTAAGCTTTGTCTGCTTACATTCAGGGTTCAAATCTCCCACCAAATACATATCATCTCTCTTGAATTACATTCCTTTCTGAAGTTAATTTAATAAATACCAGTGATATACATGGGGAAAAAAACAACATGTATTCAACCTACTATATTATTCTTCTCCTATGTAAATTGTTGTCTCCCCTTGTGATGTTCCCACCTCATCTATTATTATTATTATTATTATTATTATTATTATTATTATTATTATTATTAGAAGGGTGGAAAGCTGGCAGAATCATTAGCAGACCAGGCAAAATGCTTATAAGCATTTCATTTACCTTTATGTTCTAAGTTCAAATCTCGCTGAGGTCAACTTTGCCTTTCATCCTTTCAGGGTCTGTAAAATAAGTACCAGTTGAAAAGTGGGTTTTGATGTAATCAGCCAGACCCCACTCCCACCAAAATATATAGCCTTGTGCCAATAGTAGAAAAAAAAAATTATTATTATTATTATTATTATCATCATCATCATCAACATTGCCTTTGCACAGCTTCTAACGCTGGAGGTGTACTACGGTGTCAGCTGTTCACTACCTTATTTTTTGAGCACCTTCCAAAGTATTCAGGTGGTTCCAAGCAATGCTGTTTTCTGCAAGTGCTTCACCCTTATTACAGCCCCTATTTGCCCCTAATTTTTTCCATATTATTATTATTATTATTTTATGTTTGACTTTTGCTTTGCATTTGTACAAATTGGCTCCAAGTCTCACCCAGAGACCTCAAGAGACAAGTTA
>NC_068999.1:5564058-5565475 GCF_001194135.2 Octopus bimaculoides | reverse complement strand
AAATTGGCTCCAAGTCTCACCCAGAGACCTCAAGAGACAAGTTAAAAGTTCATGTAGGTGTTATGCCTAGGGTGCCATATATTTGGTTTTGTACATCGTGTTGTTCTAGAGACTGTTTAAGAAACCATAAGAAAATTATGTGTTTCTTTTAAAATTTGAGATTACATAGACAGCATTTTATGTAGGATATAGGCAGTTCCCATGAGCACTATCTTTTGAACTTCAGTCATTTTGGGGTTTCCTGGTATCTGAGCAAAGTAGCAATCAACCCCTTTTGCTATCATTCCCAGGGCACCTATGACAACAGGTATTGTTTTATCATTATTATCATTATTATTATTATTATTATTATTATTATTATTATCATTATTATCATTATTATTATCATTATTATTATTATTATTATTATTATTATTATTATTATTATTATTATTATCATCATCATCATTAAGAGCTGTAGAACAGAAGAGATGAATTCAAAATTTTTGCCTGCCTTTCATCTCTGCAGGGTCAATATATCGTTGTCGTTGCATAAGATGGATTGATTCTATTGAATATTATCCTACCTGCCCCCGCGAACATTACACACGTGGCCCAATCAAAATGAAATCATCATCATAAGCAGCAGCAGCAGCAGTACCACAATTTCATCATTGTCATCCTTCATCATCATCATCATCATCATCATCATCGTCGTCATCATCATCATCATCATCATCATCATCATCATCATCATCATCGATTAGCACTGGATGTGGTGGTGACTCTCACTGTCGTTCCTCGTTATCTACAGTAGTTGGCCGAGAGACTTCGGCGCCGAAGGGAGTGGCAGTGAGAAGCAGGTGTGGTGAGGTGGGAGTGGAGTGGAGTGGAGCCATTGCTTTGTAGGATGTTTGCGTTGCTAAGCAACTTTGTATGGCCGTAAGTTTGGAAGTACTACAAGAAAAGGGATATATATGTAAATAGACAGATGGATAGGTGAGGTGTGTGTGCTTAGATATATATGCATATACACACACACATGTATATATATATACTCACACACACACATGTATATATATATACTCACACACACACATATAAACACACATGGACATATAAACACACATGGACATATATATAGAGATGTATATATATACATATATACAGTTATCCCTCGACTATCGTGCGTGTTACATTCCAGCCACCACCACCCCCCTGCAAAAGGTGAAAATCCATGAAGTAGAAACAGCGTTGTACTGCATTTTTGTTTTGTTGTTCTTATTATTTGTATATATTTATTTTATTATAAATGCAAAACACCATGGAGGAATCGATGTAAGCTTAAATAATAAACCGCATTAGGTGAACCGCGAAATGGCAAGGGATTACTGTATATACATATATATATATATATATATATATATATATATATATA
>NC_068999.1:5562494-5563519 GCF_001194135.2 Octopus bimaculoides | reverse complement strand
TTAGGTGAACCGCGAAATGGCAAGGGATTACTGTATATACATATATATATATGTATGTATATATGAATGTATAATCATTGTTATATATCATATATTATGAAAAATTCTTGCAAACTAAGTACAAAAAACAAAATGTCCATGTGGTTAAGAAACTTATTTTGCAATCAAGTGCCTTTGGGTTCAAACCCACTGCTTGGAACCTTGGGCAAGTGTTATTTATTATATCCCCAAGCACATGGTTCCAGGTTCAGTCCCACTGTGTGGCACCTTGGGCAAATGTCTTCTATTAAAGCCTCCAGCCAACCAAAGCATTGTGAGTGGATTTGGTAGACAGAAACTGAAAGAAGCCCATCCGCAGGTGTGTCTGTGTGGTAAGAAGCTTGCTTACCAACCACACGGTTCCGGGTTCAGTCCCACTGTGTGGTACCTTGGGCAAGTGTTTTCTACAATAGCCTCAGGCCGACCAAAGCCTTGTGAGTGGATTTGGTAGACAGAAACTGAAAGAAGCCCATCCGCAGGTGTGTCTGTGTGGTAAGAAGCTTGCTTCCCAACCACACGGTTCCAGGTTCAGTCCCACTGTGTGGCACCTTGGGCAAGTGTTTTCTACGATAGCCTTGGGCCAACCAAAGCCTTGTGCGTGGATTTGGTAGACGGAAACTGAAAGAAGCCCATCATATATATATATATTTATGTGTGTCTGTGTTTGCCCCTACCATCACTTGACAACTGATGTTGGTGTGTTTACGTCCCCGTAACTCAGCTGTTTGGCAAAAGAGGCCGACAGACTAAGTACTAGGCTTAAAAAATAATTAGTCCTGGGGTTGATTTCTTTGACTAAAAACACCTTCCAAGGTTGTGCTCCAGCATGGCCGCAGTCAAATGACTGAACCAGGCAAAAGAATAAAAGACTAAACATTCATAGATAAAACGAACACCAATCAAGCAATGAATTGCTAAGATGTGTTGTTAAAAGCTTAAGACGTTTTTCTTATAATTATATATAATGTCCAGTCAGGCTGATCACT
>NC_068999.1:5561352-5561836 GCF_001194135.2 Octopus bimaculoides | reverse complement strand
CTCATGACATATAACCCTCTTAGTGTACACATCCTTTCCCCCTCTCTCTCCCCCCTCTCTCACTTTCTTCCTCTTTGACATTTACCTCTATTGTTGGGCTCCTCTCTGTCCCTGTCTCTCTCTTTTTCTCTACCTCTCTCTCTCTCTCTCTCTTTCTCTGCCCCTCTCTCACTTTCTGTCTTTCTCTCTCTCTCTTTAACATATACCATGTCACTGTATACCTCTTCCACTTTCTTCCTTTCTCTCTCCCTCTCTTTCTCTCTCCCCCTCTCTCTCTCTCTCTCTCTCCAGCATGTACCTCTACTGTCGTGCACCTCTCTCACTTTGTCTCTATCTCTCTCTCTTTCTCTTTCCCTACCTGTTTCTCACTCTCTCTGTCTTTCTGCTTATCTCTCCCTTTTAACCCCCTCTCTCTCTCTCTCGCTCTATACCCCCCTCTCTCTCTCTCTCTCTCTCTCTCTCTCGCTCTATACCCCCCTCTCTC
>NC_068999.1:5560546-5561152 GCF_001194135.2 Octopus bimaculoides | reverse complement strand
GGTGGTGGTGGTGGTGGTGGTGGTGGTGGTGGTGGTTACAGCATGGCCGGTGGTTATTCGCTTGGTTCATTGTATTTGTGATCGTGGGATCCAACAAAGAAGAGACTGTGCACCTCAGGGTGGAATAAATACAGCAAGGTATTATTTTTGTTTGACGCACAGGGTCCGTGGTCAATTTTCTCGCCAGTAAACATCAATGTATGTGTGTGTGTGTGCCTATTTTCCATTGACACACACACACAAACACACAAACACACATGCATATGGATGGCTTCTTCACATTCAGTTTGAACTTGGAAGGGAATAACTCTTGCAGTATCTATCTTATTTCTTTATTGCCCACAGGGGGCTAAACAGAGGGGACAAACAAGGACAGACAAAGGGATTAAGTCAATTACATCAACCCCAGTGCATAACTGGTACTTACTTTATCGACCCTGAAAGGATGAAAAGCAAAGTCGACCTCAAGCCATCTATCTATCTATCTAGCCATCTGTCTGTCTACCTATCTAGCTAGCTATCTATCTACATATCCATCTCTATCTCTCTCTCTCTCTCTCTCTCTCTCTCTCTATCTATCTATCTATCTATCTATCTATCTATCTA
>NC_068999.1:5558186-5560528 GCF_001194135.2 Octopus bimaculoides | reverse complement strand
TTTCTCTCTATCTATCTCTATATCTGTCTATCTATCTATCTCTATCTATCTATATATGTGTGTATACACATCTATCTATCTATTTACCCATCTCTGTCTATCCATCTCTTCATCTATCTGTCTATCTATCTATCTATCTATCTATCCATCCATCTCTCTCTTTATCTATCTATCTATCTATTTATCTATCTATCCATCTATCTATTTATCTATCTATCTATCTATCTATCTATCTATCTATCTATCTATCTATCTATCTATCTATCTCTCCAACTACCTGTCTATCTATATGTCTGTCTGTCTATCTATCTGTTTGCCCATCAATTTATCTCTTTCTCTCTCTCTCTCTCCCTCTCTCGCTCAGGTCCATGATACTGAGGTCAATTAGTGCAATAGCAAGTCAGATCCCTCTCCCTGTCTCCTTCTACCTCTCCCCTCTACGCAACATCTAAATGCTTCATTCAATTTTTATTTCTAGTTATTGTTTGTTTGTTTGTTTTCTTTCTCTAGTCTCGTTTCTTTGTAATCCGTTGTTCTGTTGTTCTTTTATTCTCTTGTTCTGTTGTTCTGGTAAAACAACTTCTGTAGACATGAGAATTGTTGATATTGGGTTAAATTTACATCTCAAGTTCATCTACACAAACACACACGCGCGCACATGCACACACACACACACACACACACACACACACACACACACACACACACATACACATACATTCAGGCATGGCTGTGTGGTAAGAAGATTGCTTCCTCAGCACATGCTTCCGGGTTCAGTCCCACTGCATGGTACCTGGGTAAGGATCTTCTATTGTAGCCTCAGACTGGATGTGGTAGACGGAAACTAAAAGAAGCCTGTTGCGTGTTTATGTGTGTGTGTGTGTGTGTGTGTGTGTGTGTGTGTCTTTGTGTGTGTGTGTGTGTCTTTGTGTCTGTGTTTGTCCCCCATCACTATTTGACAATTGGTGTTGGTGTGTTTACATCCCTGTAATCTAGCAGTTCAGCAAAAGAGACTGATAAAATAAGTACTAGGCTTTTAAAAAAAGTCCTGAGGTCAATTCATTCAACTAAAATAAAATTCTTCAAGGCAGTGCCCCAGCATGGCCTTTATCTAATGACTGAAACAAGTAAAAGATACGATATACATACATATATATAATAAACAGAAGACAGGTGTGGTATTAAATGCTTTATAGGAAATACACATGTTTCAAGAAAATGCCTAAATAATTACATAACACTAGTAGAAACATTATGCACTCATGCAATTTACTTCATCAGTGTCTCACCATAAATACAACAATCTATGTTGAAGTTCCAGATCTATATATACGTTTTGCCATTATGCAAAGAATCAAGCCTGTGAGTCTCAAAAGTAGCAGACATAGCTTCACATCAAAGAAATCCAAGCAACGCTATGCCTCTTTTGAAACCAAAATGTGAGAGAAAATGAGAGGGAGTTTTTGACTACCAATTCACTCACAAAGCATTAGGTGGCCCCAGGACACTTGCCCAGGGTGCTAGATAGTGGGACTGAACCTCAAACCATGTGGTTGGGAAGCAAACTTCTTACCACACAGCCATGCTTGCGCCTGCCTTATCTTAGACAATCACTGGGATTCTCCAGCCATTGTACTTATTGATCAATATCCATATCCATATTGATTACTTGTATTGATTTCTCTCTCTCTCTTTCTCTTTCTCACTCTCGTCTTTCTTGTAATTTTATTAAAAATACCAATATAGATATTCACTATTTGTGCATGGCTAATGCAAAGCAATCAAACATCCATTAAGATCTTTCTGATTGTACTTTTCTGCCTTGTTCTCTCTGTTCCACACAAAACAGGTAAAAACACGTATTATTTGGGCCAAAGGGTTAGAGTGGTCCAAATTAAAACTGTCCATTAAAAGCTCGTGTTAATTTACATTCCATTCTATCCGTCGCGACAGACAACTTACCTGGATCAGTGCAACTCCTCCTTTGTGCCAAATGCCATAATCGAATAATGAGGCACACATCTCTGGCCTGGTTTTAGTCTCTTTGCTCTTTCGCTGGCTGAAATGTCCCATCTGTACAGTCCAAGAGTGGAGGCGCAATGGCCCAGTGGTTAGGGCAGCGGACTCGTGGTCATAGGATCGCGGTTTCGATTCCCAGACTGGGTGTTGTGAGTGTTTCTTGAGCAAAAACACCTAAAAGCTCCACAAGGCTCCAGCAGGGGATGGTGGCGAACCCTGCTGTACTCTTTCACCGCAACTTTCTCTCACTCTTACTTCCTGTTTCTGTTGTGCCTGTAATTCAAAGGTCAGCCTTGTCACACTCTGTGTCACGCTGAATATCC
>NC_068999.1:5554299-5558176 GCF_001194135.2 Octopus bimaculoides | reverse complement strand
CCCCGAGAACTACGTTAAGGGTACACGTGTCTGTGGAATGCTCAGCCACTTGCACGTTAATTTCATGAGCAGGCTGTTCCGTTGATCGGATCCACTGGAACCCTTGACGTCATAAGCGACGGAGTGCCAACAACACAGTACAAGACATAGATCAGTGGTTCTCAACCTGTGGTCTGCAAAGGTTGTACTGGGGGTCTGTGAACATGTTAAGCTGACAGACCTTTCGATACACTGGGGTCCATGGGAAACCTCATTTAAATAAAAAAGGGTCCCTGGTAGTGAAAAGGTTGGGAACCACTGCCATAGATGATAGCAGTAGTTTGCTGTTTCAGTCATTTGACTGTGGCCATGCTGGAGCACCGCCTTTTTTTAGTCTAGCTAATCAACCCCCCCAGGACTTATTCTTTGTAAGCCTAGTACTTATTCTATCGGTCTCTTTTGCTGAACCGCTAGGTTACGGTGGACGTAAACACGCCAGCATCGGTTGTCAAGCGATGTTGGAGGGGGGGACAAGTTTCACACTTACCTGATACATATCACCATCACCATCATCATCACCATCATCATCACCATCATCACCATCACCATCACCACCCATAGTTGTTTATGCATAATATTTTAGTCATTCTATTTGTTTATTCATTCTTTAATCTTTCTTCCTTTCTTCTTCTTCTTCTTCTTCTTCATGTCTTAATCAGTTGATCATCGACAGTCCAGTGAGTCCAGCTACCAACATTCTTCCGTTGCTCTTTGTAGTCTCCGTCACAGCAGTTAAACAGGTATGTAAATAAAACCTCCTACATTCTTTTATTTTTTCCATTCATTTCCTGGTTTCAGTCGCTGGCCTACAGCCATGCTGGAGCACTGCCTTCAAGGAGTTTTTTCCCCCCTTTCTTAATCAATTATTATTGCTTCCAGCACTCGTTTACTCGATCCTTATTGTATCAACCAATTTTATCAAATATTTCACTATTGATTGAGGTTAATTGATTAAGCTCTGATCCTTTAGGAATTATTTAGACTTGTACTCTTATTCACACACACACACACACACACACACACACACACACACACACATGCACACACAATATGGTGTTGTATGGATGCAATTAACATTGGATGAGACGAGCCTCCGTCTTTGGGGTAGAGAAGATCTTACATTTCACATCTTAATGCAGGGTGGCTCGTCTCATCCAGTGTTAATTGCATCCATGCAACACCATATTGTGATGCACTAAATCTACCGACACACATGCACACATGTGCATACATGCCTAATTAGATGCAAATATCATAATATCAAAGCCATCTGTGCTTCATAATTAATGTAAATGCACATGTACACATATATAAGCAAGCATACATACATAGGTACAAACACACACATAGATACACACACACACACACACACACACACACACACACATATATATATATGTGTGCATGCATAAATATACATGTGAATACAAAGATACATGCATTCATATTCTAAGGTGGGTAAAAATTGCCAAGATCCATGGACGAATCCTCTCAAGCGGTTTTAGTCTTTCATCATCGCTGCCATGTCCTGACTCTCCCAGAGACCAATGTCTGTCCTTAGGGCATCAACATATGTCATCCTCGGTCTCCCCCTTCTAGTATGTCCGTGCAGGGACCCCCACAGGCGCACTCAGTGCAGTATCAACTCTGAATGATGGTCAGCATGTCCAGCTAACCTCAGTCTCCTCTGTGTTATTTTCGAGCTGACTATTGGGAGGCTCTCGTACAGCTCTGGATTCTGCATCCTCAGTGTATACATACACACATACATACACGCATACATACACACAGACACACATACATACACACATTGTCCAACCCATGCCAGCATGGAAAATGGATGTGAAACGATGATGATGATGACGATGATTCATGCACACATTCATATGTACATATGCACATACATACACACATATATCCACTCATACACATACAAACACATACACACACACACATTCATACATACATATGCACATACATACACACATACACGCATATACACACACGCACGTACATGTGTACATGCATACACATACACACATACACGCATACATACACATATGCATATACACATACTCACATACACACATGCACACACATACAGACACACACACATGCATACATAGACATTTATCTATTTCCCCTCCCCCCTGTCCCTACCACACACACACACACACACACACACACACGTCCGCATATGCTAAGTAATCAATACAACTGACCTTTCTCGATCAGCTGTATTGATCACCAGGTGGCGTACCCATCCTGCCTGGGTTTTTTTATTCTATCAAGAATCAACACAAACAACTTGATAAAGAAAAATGGACGGCAGAAGAAAAAATTGGATTTTCAAGTCCCGACAACCTAAACATCATCATCATCATCATCATCATCATCATCATCATCATTATTTAACATCTGTTTTCCTTGCTGGCATGGGTTGGTCAGTCCATAATATTCTTTGTTATTATCTTCCCCTAAACACACATTCCAAGATGTGTGTCATCGTTACCATTGTCAAGCGTTACCGCCACCACCGCCACCACTATCATCAACATTCTCATCACCATCATTATGATCATCATCATCATCATCATCATCATCAGTTTTGCCATGTTCATTGTTCTTGTTGTTGTCGCTGTCCTCGTTGCTGACATTGCACTGCTTGTTGTTGTCACCGCTGCCAGCATCCTCCTCTTCTTCCTCCTCCTCATCATCATCATCTCCATTACCACCGCCACCACCATCATTATCATCATCATCATCATCATCATCATCGTCATTGTCATTACAATCCTCTTCATCATCACTGCTGCTGTTACTGTCATAATCACCACCACCACCAACACTATCACCACCATCACCACCACCTCAAACACTACCACCCTCATCACCACCAACAACAACACTACCATCATAATCACCACCACCACCACCACCACCAACACTATCACCACCATCACCACCACCATCATCACCATCATTACTATCACCACCATCACTACCACCGCCACCATCCCCTTCCTCCGCCTCTTCCTCCTCGTCTTACGTCAGCTTTCCACGATGGCTGTCCACGATGAGTCATAACAGTTGAAGTCATTTCTTATTCAGAATTACACAGGAGTCACACCTCACTCGTATGTCTTACTTTCGGCTGGGTTTCTATGGCTGGATGCCCTTCCCGACCCCAACAAGTTTGCATTTGATCATGATATCAACACCAGATGGGATGAAGTTAAAATAACAGACAGAGAACATCACTGGAAAATAAGGAAACTAAAAGAAGCATCACATATGCTAGGACACAACAACCTCCTAAGCAAACCGAGTGCAGATATGAGTAGCATATGGGAACCAGTATCAAGGAAGGAGAGAAGAATATTAGATTTATAAGCCCTAAAATTCACTCCATAATTGCCCACGGGCATATGGCATGGTGGTTAAGAGTGTGGGCTACTAACCTCAAGATTGATCATTACCAGCGTCACTTCACTGGCACTTGTGCCGGCGGCACATGAAAAACAACATTCAAGTGAGGTCATTGTCAGTGGACTGGCTCCTGTGCAGGTGGCACATAAAAGATGCCATTTAAGCGTGGCCATTGCCAGTACCGCCTGACTGGCCTTCGTGCCGGTGGCACATAAAAGCACCCACTACACTCTCAGAGTGGTTGGCGTTAGGAAGGGCATCCAGCTGTAGAAACTCTGCCAAATCAGATTGGAGCCTGGTGTAGCCATCTGGTTCCACCAGTCCTCAGTCAAACCGTCCAACCCATGCTAGCATGGAAAGCGGACGTTAAACGATGATGATGATGAATAATAACATCAAAAAATACCTT
>NC_068999.1:5550438-5553331 GCF_001194135.2 Octopus bimaculoides | reverse complement strand
CATAGATATATAAATGTGCACACACTTTCATACACATGTATACCACTTGTACACATACTTTCATACATACACGAGCACACAAACACACACCTACACACATATACACATACATGTGCATGCTTTCACATGCACATGCACATAGATATATAAACACATGCACACACATGTACATGTATGTTTATTTTGAGAATGTCTTTTTTCACCCTCAAAACTGCAGAAATTGCAACAATGTTGCATCCTACATTTTCGGTGGCACCGTGACTTCAAAACGGTGTGTGTATTTGTGTATGTGTGCAAGTATGTGTGTATATATGTGTGTATATGTGGATGTGTGCATGTGTGTGTGTAGATTTATGTATATGCCCATGTACAAGTATGTGTATATATATGTGTGTATATTTATGTATATATGTGTGTATCTGTGTATGTGTGCATGTGTGTGTGTAGATTTATGTATATGCCCATGTACAAGTATGTGTATATATATGTGTGTATATTTATGTATATATGTGTGTATCTGTGTATGTGTGCATGTGTGTGTGTAGATTTATGTATATGCCCATGTACAAGTATGTGTATATATATGTGTGTATATTTATGTATATATCTGTGTAGGTGTGCATATGTGTATATGTGTGTGTGTATGTAGATTTATGTATATGCCTGTGTACAAGTATGTGTGTATATAAGTGTATATATATATATATGTATATATCTGTAGGTGTGTGTATGTTTGAAAGTGTGTGTATACTTATGTACATGTTTGTGTGTAGGTGTGTGTATGTGTAGATTTATGTAAACGTCTGTGTAAGTGTGTGTATGTGTGTATATTTACGTCTAAATGAGAGCATTCTGGAACCCCACACCCTAGTCTTAAAAACTGCTTAAGTTACATGTGTAACAGTGTGACATGTGGTACACCTTTCGTAAAATGGTGGTAGTATGGCTCTTCGCTAGTAAAGAAAGAGCTGATGTATTGTCGTACGTTTGGCGGCTGGAATTGATGATGTCGGCATTGTAATGGAATCTGTAGACAGTTCTTGAGATTGCATCAGAATTGAGGAAATGAGGAAATATCTGGGACATGCAGCGCTAGCAAAAACTAGAGAACTACCAAATGAAATGTCTTCAGGAATGAAGGAAAGAATTTTTGGAGTCAGCATTGTTGTCGTAGTCACAATCATCATCGACATTATCATCATCATCATCATCATCGTCGTCGTCATCGTCATAATTTTCCTCATAATTGTCATCATTATCATAATCATCATCATCATCATCACCATCATCATTGTCTTCATAATCAACATCATTATCATAGTCATCATCATCATCACTATCTTCATAATCATCATCATCATAATTATAATCATCATCGTTATCACCATCATCATCATCATCATCATTATTGTAATCGTTTTTTTTTTTCATGCTTGCTTGGATCAGGTGGAATTATTGTAATCGTTTTTTTTTTCCATGCTTGCTTGGATCAGGTGGAATTTGTCGAGGCAGATTTATTTATGGATGGGTGCTCTTCCCGTTGCTAACCCTCACCTCTTTCCAGGCAAGGTCACAGGTAGTATTTTTCCCATGGCCAGACATATTTTCTCTAAGAAACAGACAACATTGCGTAATTTAGACAACTAGTTACTCACTGCACCCTGTATATAAATGCATGTATGAATCTGTGTGTGTGTGTGTGTGTGTGTGTGTGTAAATAAGTTTATCATTCATTGAGAACAACGACCTCACCAGTATTGTAATGGGTCGTTTGCTTTCAGCCTACGACAAAAGCATAGCCTGGTTTTTTGACACCTCTTGAGATTTGTGTGTCTGTGTGTTTATCTGTGTCTGTGTGTCTGTGTGTCTGAATATGTGTGTGTGTGTATATGTGTGTGTGTGTGTGTGTAAAGGCACATAGCTCAGCAGTTAGAACATTGGGCTTACAATCGTTAGGTTGTTGTGAGTTCGATTCCTGGACCAGGCATGGGTTGGACAATGTGTGTATGTATGTGTGTCTGTGTGTATGTATGCGTGTATGTATGTGTGTATGTATACACTGAGCAAGACACTTTATTTCACGTTGCTCCAGTTCACTCAGCTGTAGAAATGTGTTGTGGTATCACTGGTGCCAAGCTGTATTGGCCCCTTTGCCTTTCCCTTGGATAACATCAGTGGCGGCTGGTGGTCTCCCATAAACAACCTTGCCTGGACTTGTGCCTAAGAGGGGAACTTTCTAGGTACAATCCCATGGTCATTCATGACCAAAAGGTGTCTTTTTATGATGATAATGATATGAATATGTGTATGTATATATATGTATACATTTATATATACATATATATATATATATGTATATATACACACACACACACACACACACACACACACACACATGAGTCAGCATACACACACCCACATAAATATCTACTTTTAATTTCTGGTACACCTCTATGAACACACACTACACACTTCTAGTTTTGTGACTTCATTAGAAATTTCAAATGTTCCTCATATCTACAGGTCAGTCAGTCCACATCTTTCAAGTACAACAGGTTTCCTTATTGTTCTCTAATAACACACACACACACACACACACACACACATATATATTCATACTTTTATTTTAATTTGCGAAATTATCACACCACTGTCACTCAGAGTTTCACGTTCCTGTTCATCGTACAGTTGTGTGTCTGTCGAATGGGAACTTAAAACTCCAAGTAACAGTTCTGTGGCAATTTTGCAGCTTTAATAAAAAGCATATTACTCTACCTTTGGTAATCGAGTACTATTTTTTCCATCTTGTTTTGCACTTGTGTGCTCACCTCTGTGCCTGTGTATATATATATATATATATATATATATATATATATATATATATATATATATA
>NC_068999.1:5540386-5550428 GCF_001194135.2 Octopus bimaculoides | reverse complement strand
GAAAGTTACCCTCCCAGGTACAAGTCCGGGCAAGGTTGTTTATGGAAGACCAGCAGTTGCCAATGCATACCAGTATCCCCTCTCCATGCCACCACTGATATATATATATATACACACACACACACACACATATATATATACACACATATATATACATATACATATATACGACAGGTTTCTTTCAGTTTCCGTCTACCAAATCCACTCACAAGGCTTTGGTCGGCCCGAGGCTATAGTAGAAGACACTTGCCCAAGGTGCCACGCAGTGGGACTGAACCCGAAACCATGTTGTTGGTAAGCAAGCTACTTACCACACAGCCATTATTGTCATTATGGTTATGGTTATAATTAACAATCACCATTCTTATTATCCACAAAACTTCAATTCGGTGACTGGAACAAATGAATGTAAGAATGAATAAATTATAATTTCTAACATCAAGCATTTAATTTCATTCTTGGTTGAACGGAAGCAAGGAGTGCCAAGACCAGCGTTACTATGCCACATCAAGAGGAGAAGAACTGTCCCAGCCTTCCTTATTTTGCATTGCTCTTTTTATCGTTGTTTTAGTTATTGGGGTTTTTTCTTCTTTTTTATTTCTTTATGTTGTTTATATCAAGAAAGTGGGTGTGTCTCAACTCTGCGTTTTTTGTTGCAGGAGAGGAGTGCTTGTGAAGACAAACATTTAACTTAGTTCTTATGCAGATATAAGCAGTTATCTATGTTGTTGTTGTTGTCATTCCATTTTAGCACAGGCATGGCTGTAAGTTAAGCTTGCTTCCCAACCACACAGTCCCAGGTTCAGTCCCACTGCCTGACACCTTGGGCAAGTGTCTTCTACTATAGCCTTAGGCCAACCAAAGCCTTGTGAGTCTATTTGGTAGACAGAAACTAAAAAAAGCCTGTCATATATAAATATAAAGAATTAAAGAATATATATATGACTGGCCATGCTGGAGCACTGCATTAAAGGGTTTTACTTGAAGAAACCAGCCCCAGGACTCGTTCTTTGTATGCCTAATATTTATTCTATCAGTCTCTTTTGCCAAACCACTAAGTTATGAGGACATAAAGTCTCCAGCATTGGTTGTCAAGTGATGGCAGGAGAGAGGGGAACAAACACAGACACACACACATACATACATATATATATGTAAGAAAGAAGCCTTTCATATACATATATATATACTACAGGCTTCTTTCAGTTTCTGTCTGCAAAATCCACTCACAAGGCTTTGGTTGGTCCAAGGCTATAGTAAAAAAACACTTGCCCAAGGTGCCACACAGTAGGACTGAACCTGGAACTATGTGGTTGGGAAGCAAGTTTCTTTATTTCATTAATTTTGCCATGAAGTCATTACATAGAGGGGACAAACAAAGACAAACAGACATAAAGAAGCTGCGGCTGGACACAGACATTAATGAATGAAATGAATACAAAAAGATGAGTAAAAAATGTGAGAGGCACCGGCGCCCGCCGACCGACAACTCCTCAAAAACCTTGTTCATTACAAATCATCTTTACAACAACAAAATCAAATCAAATCAAATGTTATAGTTCTCTACCACACAGCCACTCTTGTAATCCTCTCACTAACTCTTACCCAACTCTATGTCATTTTACTTAATTTCACAAACTGGATGCCCTTCCTGTCACCAACAATTGTAATTCATGGCTTAAAATTAATAGATAGTATGTATATCTTTCCAGATATTCCATATGTAAGTGCTTTGTGCAGTCTTTATAGAAACCACCTAATAATTATTAATTAATTAATTAGTGCATTTTCTTGTTGCACCATCACTGAAGGGGTTGAATAGTCTTTGGCAATACAGGACAGGATTATAGTGACTTCACTACCTTGTAATGCTTTTTTTTTTGCTCATTTATCCTTTATTGTCTCTTCTATTTTCAGGGTTACGAGGATTGGTTAAGACACAGAGCTGATAATGATGTCAACAATCAGTTGGTAGATGTCTTGAGTAATGGAGAATTGGAGAAAATCAAAGCAAAGGATATTAAGGTGGATGCTTGCACTTGCACTTTCACTTTTGTTTTATGTTTTTAGTTGTCTTTTTGCTGTTGGTACTGCTTTTTTTTTTGCTTTATTTTTTTACTATCAGGCACAGGCATCAATGTTTGGTTGAGAAACTCACTTTGTGACTATGTGGTTTTGGTTTCAGTCCCACTGTGTGGTACTTTGGATGAATGGCTTTCACTATATCCCGGGCCAACCAATGTCTTGTGAGAGAATTTGGCAGATGGAAACTGTTCAGAAGCCTATCATACATATATATGTATATATATATATATATATATATATGATGGACTTCCATATATGTTCATCTGTCTTTTGTTTAAATATGTCTGTGTATTACCATTATCTCAATATCCGGCTTCTGATTCATGGCTTAAAATTAATAGATAGTATGTATATTTTTCCAGATATTCCATATGTAAGTGCTTTGAGCAGTCTTTATAGAAACCACCTAATAATTAATTAATTAATTACAAGAATGGCTATTAAACTGATTCTACATAAACATCCTTTTTTAATGTTTATAATTGATACCAACACACCTTTTAGCTATTTTGGTTAGGATATCATTTTGGAATTCTTAAATTTTATTTTATATAACATAACAATATTGTTTATAAATGTTCCCCCATCATGCCTCTAATAAATTTTCCCTGTATTAGCAACATGAAGTGAAGTGTCTTGCTCAAGAACACAATGCATTCTCTAGGTTCAGGAATTGAAACTACACTCTTGCAATTATGAGTGCAACACCCTAACCACTTAGCCATGTGCCTCCGGATCTGTGTGGGGGGGGTCTGTATTTGTGTACACTGGTCTTAACAGTTAAGTTGCTTATATTGTGTCCCTTTAATCCTGAGACTTAACAGTTCAAGAAAAAAATATCGATAAAATAAGTACCAGATACAATATGTATTGAAATTCAGTTTTATCAACTAAAAACATCTTCAAATTGTTGCTCCAGCATGGACACAGTTCAATGAGTAAAATTAGCCAAAATACAGATTATAATAACCTGTGGTAATTTTTGTCTCTTTTGTTCCTTGCAATACCCAAACCTTTTCTTCTTTTGTTTGTTTGCCTTCAGGTTGGAGACATTGTTCGAGTGAGCATCAACAAAGGCTTCCCCTGTGATATGGTCATGATCTCATCAGATAACTCTGAAGGTTCTTGTTATGTCACTACTGCCAACCTCGACGGGGAAACAAACCTGAAGGTAAGACCGAAAGCAATTTTCTTTGAAATTAGAAATATTGCATTTCTAAATATCTCGATTATATTTCACACATTTGTGAGCAGACAAACATCAAAAGACCTTTGCTGTGGAAATTGTCTCAGAAGAGACACCAATGTTCTCCTAAAAGTACTCCACAGTCTTAAGGTGATCTTTGACAGCTTGGTGCTAGTACCGTTACAGGTGTTGGTTTTGGTGTAGAACTAGCACTGGCACTCCATCGTTTATGGTGACAAAAGTTCCAGTTGATGCAATCAACAGAACAGCCTGCTCATGAAATTAACATACATGTGGCTGAGTACTCCACGGACATGCGTACCCTTAATGCAGTTCTCAGGGAGAATTCTGCGTAACACAGGATGTGACAAGGCTGGCCCTTAGAATTACAGGTACCACTCATTTTTGCCAGCTGAGTGGACTGGAGCAATGTGAAATAAAGTGACTTGCTCAAGGGCACAGTGCGCCACCAGGAATCGAACTCATGACCTTACAATCATGAGCTAAATGCCCTGACTTCAGTTTACAAAGAGCTGAAAGAAAGACTAAGACGTGTCTCACCTGACCTAACAGTCTCATTAATCCACCATCCTGCAATGGTATTTTTGTATCAACCCTGAAAAGGTAAAAAGCAGAGTTAGCCTAAGTAGGATTTGAACTCAGATCATAGGGAGTCAAGACATACAGCACAAGACATTCTGTCAATCCACCATCCTGCTCTAGTACTTATGTATCGATCCTGAAAGGATAAAAAGCAGAGTTAGCCTAAGCAGGATTTGAACTCAGATCAGAAGGAGTCAAGACATACAGCACAAGACATTCTGTCCAATCCTCTAACAATTCTGCTAGTTTGTGATGCAGCAGTTTTAAGCTCTATGGCAACAGAAAAGTTTTGAAACAGTACCTGAAAAATTGGGTCTAAACATCAATGAAACCAAAACAAAAATAAACCCCAAAGTAACGTCTGTTATCTTGGCTGCGACATGTCTGGCAATAAAGCAGTCTTTGAAACAAAAATACCAATTAGTATGGGTCACAGCAAGTGAAGTTTATTTTATTTGGAATTATTCTGCCAGTGATAAAACTAAATTAGTATGTTAATTAAATCCAGCATTAAAATTAATTTAAAAGGCTAATTCAGCCAGTGATAAAATTGAAATGAAACATGTTGCTTGTTACTTTTTGGAGCTTCTGTTAAAACTTTTCTGTTTTAGTATTAAATTCTGGACAATAATAGAAACACTAAGCATTATAATTTAAAGGAGATAGTTATAAAAACACAAAAAAAAGCATTTTTTAAAGCCATTGCCGTCACTTGCAAGTGAGTGTGACCTGGTCACAGGTGTGTGTTAATTGTTTTTAAGATTTTTATGTAGTCATCGGCAGACGTAGACATTTCTTTGAGTCTCCAACTTCTTCACCCGGCAGAACATTGAAGACAGCTACACCAACACTAGGCTGGCACTGAGTTGGAGGGGGAGGGGGTGATAGGTGGCAGTGCCATAATAAGGAAGAAGTAGAGGAGAGCAACAGTAGCATAGAAGAGCAGAGAGATGAAAAATAGGGGTAAGATGTTGGGGGTGAGAGAAGATGCATAATGATGGAGACAGGGCACCAGGAATCCCAAATCCTTGTTTGTTAGGCTTTTATATTCTAAATAATTCCTCTAACTTTCTCTCTTTCACAGACTTTCACCTCTGCTACTGAAACCAAAAGCTACCAAACTGTAGATCAACTGAAGGACTTGAATGCAACCATTACCTGCAAACAACCTCTGGTGGAATTGTACAACTTTGTTGGGTACCTCAGCCTCAAAGAAAACGAAAACGAAGAAACTGAGATCCCTTTGGGGTCACAGAACCTACTTCTAAGAGGGGCCAGACTTCGTAATACGCCATATATCTATGGTAAGGAAACACTTATATCTCATTGCAAGAAGTTGTTTAGACTATGAAGAATTGGTCGGTGAATATCCTATCAGTTGTGTGAAGTCACGTGGCTTAGTGGTTATAGTATTTGGCTCATGATGCTAAGGACGTGAGTTCAATCCCCAGCAAGCATTGTGCCCTTGAGCAAAACACTTTATTTCACATTGCTCCAGTTTGCTCAGCTTGCAAAAGTGAGGAGTAACTTGTATTTCAAAGGGCCAGTCTTGTCACATTCTGTGTCATACCGAATCTCCCTGAGAACTACATTAGGAGTGCACATATCTGTGGAGTACTCAGCCACTTGCACGTTAATTTCGCAAGCAAGCTGCCCCATTAATCAGATCAAATGGAACCCTCATTGTCGCAACCAATTAGTTGTGTTGAAACTGAGATGTCCCATGTCCTTAGGAAGGTGTGGGGCAGTCCTTGTATAGTTTTCACTGGCAACATACTTTAGCTATTGAGGGTGCCTCTATGTGAGACGTATGGAGATGTACTATGGTGTCAGCTTTTATTCTTTCTTTACTTGTCTCTGAGTGTAGTGTGTGTGTGTGTGCTCCACCTGGGCCAGAGTCCAATACCAAAATCCCACAAAACAAACCAATAAAATATGGTCGAACATTTTAGTTAAGAAGTTCTAAACTCCAATCTTTTATTGAAGGTTGTGCTGTGTACACAGGCCAAGAAACCAAAATGGCACTTAATTCCAAATTCAAGAGCGCCAAAGTTTCTGTAGTTGAAAGGTACGTAACATTTGTTATTTGTAATTAATTAAAATTTAGCACAAACAACAGAGTGACTCAAGGTCCTTGAAATTTGTGCGTTGGGATTATATTATATATGTAAAGCATATGTTATACATGTATGTATATTGTTATAATTGTCCTTTTAGTAAATAAATAAACTGACATAATATAATGTCTATAAGTTGATGAATACCACCTATTAATCCCCTCCATTTCCTTATTGCTCTATAGATTAATGGTAAAATAATTCTTTACCCTCAACCATTTATTACACTTGGTAATGTAATTGTCATGCAATGAAAAAACACTTGTGTATTAATAATTGGGTATTCTACCAGCAGTATATTGGATAGGTATTATCCCTTAGCCGGTTGGATTCACAACCTCTAACCTCTTGGATATACCGCCTGACTGGCCTTCGTAGGATTTTCGAGCGAGATCATTGCCAGTGCCCCTGGACTGGCTCTTGTGCGAGTGGCACATAAAATACACCATTTTGAGCGTGGCCGTTGCCAGTACCGCCTGACTGGCCTTCGTGCGGGTGACACGTAAAAGCACCCACTACACTCTCTGAGTGGTTGGCGTTAGGAAGGGCATCCAGCTGTAGAAACTCTGCCAAATCAGATTGGAGCCTGGTGTTGCCATCCGGTTTCACCAGTCCTCAGTCAAATTGTCCAACCCATGCTAGCATGGAAAGCGGACGTTAAACGATGATGATGATGATATATATATGTATATACATGAGGGAGAGTCAAAAATTGTATGCACCTTTATTTTTTTCAATGTATTTACACAAAACAGGGGATAAACGAGTAGATCATTTTTCTATATAGTCTTCTTCACTTCTTCACCCCACAGCGACACATGTGTACCTACCCAGGGCTTTACATTTGGCAACAGCATTCCTCTGCTTCCACAGGAAGAGGAAGAAGAATAACTGTGAGACTCTCTCTCTCTTTTATAGGACGATGAATGTTTATCTGAAGTTTTTTCTGTGTCTGTTGATTGCTGAGGTTGGTGTCTGCACAGGATTGCATTATTGGTTTGCAAAGAAAATGGATAAGACATCTCACTGGTATGTCGATGCTCATGCACCTATCACTGTAAGTTGCTTTCTCTCTTTCTCACCCTCTCTCTCTCTCCTACTCTCACTCTCTTTCTCTCTTTCCCCAAAATATCTGACCTTGTGGCAAAATTTAAAACCATTATTATTATTATTATTATTTTATGTTTGACTTTTGTTTTGCATTTGTACAAGTTGGATCCAAGTCTCACCCAGAGACCTCAAGAGACAACAAGTTAGAAGTTCATGTAGGTGTTATGCCTAGGGTACCATATATTTGGATTTGTACAGTTTTGTTCTAGAGAATGTTTAGGAAACCATAAGAAAATTATGTGTTTGTTTTAAAATTTGAGATCACATAGACAGTATTTTACGTAGGATATGGGCAGTTCCCATGAGCACTATCTTTTGAACTTCAGCCATCTTGGGGTTTCCTGGTATCTGAGCTAGGTAGTAATCAGCTCGTTTCGCTGTCATTCCCATTATTATTATTATTATTATTATTATTATTATTATTATTATTATTATTATTATCATTATTATTTTGTTTGTTTTTGTTATATTCCAGACATCAAAAGTGGTTGAAGACTTCCTGGCATTTCTGGTCATCCTAAATTACACCATTCCTATCTCTCTCTATGTAACTATAGGTTTGTATCATCACAAGTTTTCTCACCTGAGCTTTTGTAGAACTTAGAAGCTCCCTATTTACTCAAGTATAAGTGGAACCCTTAATTTGGTGCTTAAATCTTGGTATGAAATTTTACCCCTTTTTGTAGTTTTACCTTTACCCTGTGCACAAGTCACACCCCAGTTTTTGGGGTTTTTTTTCTTCAATTAAAATCAAATATAAAATAGTGCAACTTATGCGTGAGTAAATGTGGCGCTTTATGACTGCTCCATGTTGGTGTTTGTGTGTGTGCATGCAGGCGCATGTGTGTAAAATTCATCATCATCATCATCATCATCATCATCGTTTAACATCTGCCTTCCATGCTGGCATGGGTTGGACGGTTTGACAGGAGCTAGCCAGGTAGAAGACTGCACCTTTACTCTTGTGTCTGTTTTGGAAAGGTTTTTATGGTTGGATGCCCTTCTTAATGCCAACCACCCAGCAGAGTGGACCAAGTGCTTTTTACGTGGCACCAGCTCAGGTGGGGTCAGTTTTGGCATGGCTTTTTTTACAGCTGGGTGTCCTTCCAAATGCCAACCACTACACAGTGTGGATTGGGTGCTTTTTAACATGGCAATCCAGCACTGGGAGGGTCACCAAGTTATTTACAAGACAAGGAATTTTTTAGACGAGAGGGGGCATTGAAGGAAGGGATCTTGTGACAGAGGATGAAAGGTTACAGTCTAAAGGTTAGGAAGGTTTCAATCTTGCTTTGGCCTACCTGGGTGGTGCACTTAACATGTGGCCTGCTTTAGCACTAACAACTAGCACCACAGGCATCTTCAACAGGGTCCATTCTGTTGCAAGCATTCAACAGACAGGCTGGGTGGTCATGGTCGTAATGTTCATGATCATAGATCTGCCTCAGCTGGAGCTAGGCAACAACATCAGCCAATATCTTTCCTGTAAGGTGGGGAGCTGGCAGAATCGTTAGCACAGCAGGGAAAATGCTTAGTGGTGTTTTGTCCGTCTTTTCATTCTGAGTTCAAATTCCACCAAGGGTGACTTTGCCTTTCATCCCTTCAGGGTCAGTAAAATCAATTTACTCCCCACTTCCGATCTCGAAATTGCTGGCCTTGTGCCAAAATTTGAAACCAGTACCAATTTTGTGTCTCTGAGATTGAAGGCGTGTGGCTTAATGGTTAGGGTGTTGGACTCATGATCATAAGATTGTGGTTTCGATCCCTGGGCTGGATAACATGTGTTCTTGAGCAAGACATTTCATTTCACATTGCTCCAGTCCACTCAGCTGGCAAAAGTGAGTTACCCTGTGACTGACCAGCATCCCATCCAGGTGGGGAATTTATGCACCATGTAACCAGGAAACCAGCCCTTGCGAGTAACTTTGCCTTTATCTTTTACCTGTATCTCTAAATGTCACACTGTTCACCTTCATTTAATTCTTTACATAAAAGAGAAGACAGGATGATTGTAGCCAGAATATTTTTTAACCATAGGTCTACCTTGACCTTAGTTGACCAGGAGCAAAACAACAACAACAACAGCAACAACAATATCAACCAATATCTTTCCTGCATCTTTGAATGTTACACTGCTGTCTCATCTCAACCCTCTACCCAATTCTTTTCCATAATTCAATTCAGTTCTAAAATTTTCGGTTAATCTTTGTGTTCCAGAAGTACAGAAGTTTATTGGATCAAAGTTCTTTGCCTGGGATTTATCGATGTATGATGAAGACCGAAATATTGCTGCCAAACCCAACACATCTGATCTCAACGAAGAATTAGGACAAGTAGGTACCATTCGTGTATTCCACCAACCTTAACGCTGATTTCTGATCCACAGACACATACTGACTCTTCACATGGTGCCTTTTTTTTGGTTCCGCTTTTACATTGGCCTCTTCTTGAGGTTCTGTGCCTCATGTCACTTCTACATTGGCACACTCCTGTTACACACATCTTTCCTTTTGTCACTCTTATATATTTATGTATGTATATACAAATATACCATGTAACATCTTAGCTCGTAAGTTACCTCATCATTTCGTATTTGTCTTGCTTTTATATGTTGATTCCCTGAAGATGAATATATGTGGAATTCCAGCAGTTCTTACTTCTTTGTAGAAGGGCTCTCATATATTTTGAAACATGTGTAGGAATTAAAGGAACTTTTATTTATATGCTTTTTGCTCCATTTATTATTATTATTCATATCTTCTCAAAATGTATCACTTTAACTTGGTATCTCTACCTGTAAAACGGCTGTGATATCTTGGTTTCTAGTGTAATTTTGCTACCTCTGGTAACTATTAACATATTTACATTATCAAAGGTTTTTTTAAAACTGAGATAATATTAATATATACATAAACTTATATACAAATATACCATGTAACAT
>NC_068999.1:5529224-5539364 GCF_001194135.2 Octopus bimaculoides | reverse complement strand
AACTGAAAGAAACTCGTCGTATATATATATATATATATATATATATGTATGTATGTATGTGTGTCTGTGTGTGTGTCCCCAACATCGCTTGACAACCAATGCTGGTGTGTTTACGTCCCCGTAACTTAGCGGTTCGGCAAAAGAGAGACTGAGAGAATAAGTACTAAGCTTACAAAGATTAAGTCCTGGGGTCGATTTGCTCGACTAAAGGCGGTGCTCCAGCATGGCCACAGTCAAATGACTGAAACAAGTAAAAGAGTATTGATGTTTGTTTCGATGTGTTGCTAGAATAGTTTTTCACCAGCAAAACTGACGTGTTAACATAAAATGTTTTGATCTTGTGTGCAAAGAAAACTTGTTCACCAACGAAACTGATACATTAACGCAAAATGCTATGATCTTACAACAACTCAATCTCACCAATCAATAAGGTAAAAAGAGAGAAAATAGACAGCTCCTGACAAAGTTTAACAAAACCTTTATATTTCAGGTGCAAGGTATTATTAAACTTTCCACATTGTCAGAAGCTCTCTATTTTCTCTCTTTTCACCTTCTTTCATATTACAATGCTGCAAGCAAACTACAATGCTGTTATTCACCTATCAATGTTTGTATTATTGTGTGCAGGTAGAATACTTGTTCACCGACAAAACTGGTACGTTAACACAAAATTCCATGAAGTTCCAACAGTGCATCATTGGAGACAGGTGTTACATAGACTTTAAGGACCAACTGTGTGAAAAACCAGAAGTACATGAGGTCGATCCAGAACCTGTAAAGGTCCTCAACGTGAGTATTTCTATGGTTTCATATTTAATGTTTGCATTGGAGATGAGCAATGTTGTTTGTGTATGAATAATGCCCATGTGCAGCCATCATGTGGTGTTAGGACTAGAGTACGCAAGCACACATACACACATACATGCGTGTGCATACATGCGTATAAGAAGGGATGACCACTAAGTGGACATCCGATATGCTAGAAAGAGGTCATCAACGACACAACCACAAAGAAAAACAATGTTCTCCAGAAAAAATTCAGCAGACACCAGAACATAAGCAGGCAAGACGGAAATGAAAACATATACAAAATAAAGAATTAATCGTGTACCGGTTTCCCCATCAACTTTTTTACTTACGTAAAAACGTCTGTGGTTCATCAGTACAATCGTTCTAAATTCAATTATAATTTGCAGAACTATACCCGAATCGTCTTCTTAAAATTTGACGTGCTTACAGTTCTACCGATGTTAATTAAATTAATATTCAATTTATCACCCTCATGTATGTGTGCATACATATATACATCATCATTATCCTCATCATCATTTAACATCTGCCTTCCATGCTAATTATTAAAGAGACAAAATTATCAGAAAAGCCATTTCTATTCATTTTTGCAAATATGTGTGTGTGTGTGTACATATATAAATATGCATGTGTATATATGTATCTGTGTGCATAGGTGTGTATGTATGTATGTTTGTTTATATATGTATATATGTATGTATATATATATATGTTTGTATGTATGTATATCAAGGAAAATGTATAAAGCCCAACAGCTGTCCTTCATCAAAATATATCTTTGATGTTTTTTCCACAATTCATTTTGTTTTTCTTTTCCCTTTCTGCAGCAAGAAGTTCAAGATTTCTTTGAAGTGCTGGCATTGTGTCACACCGTCCGAGTGGATTATTCCAAATTCAAGTCCATCGCCACAGGAAGACATTACAGTGTTTCAGGCATTGAATACAGCTACCAGGCATCGTCTCCCGATGAGAAAGCATTCCTTGATGCTTGCAGAAAGTAAGTTGTGTTCTTGTGATGACCTCCTTGGTCAACATCACTTATGTTACCCACCCCTACTACTAATACCCAAAATGTTTCCAGAGGTCATGGGTGCTGAACTGTTTTTTTCTTAGAAGCAAGACCATGGGTGGTACAGATTTTAAATTCAAAAAGAGGGCCAAAGTTGATGTTGGAAAGATGATGGATAATCTTATGGGCTTCCTTGAAATCAGTTGCTAGATGTTGAAACTTTAGTGTGCCGATGTCCAGGGAACCATGAACCTTACCAATCTCAGAAGGTCTGCAAAGATTATGGGTATTTTCCATTTTTTCCCCAGACTCTGCCAGTAAAAATGAAAATGATTCTACTTTGCACTTTTTTTTGTATTTGTTTAGGTACGAGGTAGTGTTCCATGGCACTTATGAATCCAGACTTCAGGTGTCATATCAAGGACAGATGATACGATACACCTTGCTCGATTGCTTTGACTTTGATTCTGACAGAAAGAGGATGAGTGTTGTCGTGAAAAACGAAAACAGTAAGAAGGGCTTGCCCCACTTTTTACTTGTTTTTTGTAGGATGATTATTTTTGTAGTATTTCTTACTTAATTCTTTATTTCTATCAAGTTCATTGACTTATATATATATATATATATATATATATATATATATATACACACACATATATATATATATATATATATATATATATATATAGACATATGCGCATATATACAGTAATGCCTTGATATGTGAGTTAATTCGTTCCTGGAAAAATGCTTGTACAGCAAAAACTCATAAACAGAAAATAAAACTCGTAAAAACTCATAAACCCGGGGTCTCATAAAGCAGATCCTCGTAAAGTGGGGTATTACTATATATATATATGTATATATATGTGTGTGTGTGTGTACATGTATATAATGTCTGTGTATGTGTTTTTTGCAGATGAAATCTACCTCCTCTGCAAGGGTGCAGAATGTTCCATAATGGATAGAATTGTAAGCGGCCACAAATGTTTAATTTCCCAGCAAATAAACTACTATGCCAAGGTAAGATAATATTATATATTTACCTGGAAATATAGTTGTTGTTGTTGTTGTTTAGTCAACAGATCGATTTTGAATGAGCCAAACTATGCTCAGTGACACTACAGCCATGGCCATCCAACCATAAGTTGACTCCTCTCCCCTCACACATACAGAAATCCCCACCTCTTACTCACTACACAGCATTTTTAGCGCCATGTCTTTTTGCATAGTCTTGGATTGACTGATGCCATGTGAGTGGAACTTGGTTGACAGAAAAATCACAGAAGCCACCATATGTACATGTATGTAAATATATATACATATATATATATATATACACACACCCACACATATACCGTATTTTAACGTGTATAAGGGGCCCTTTTTTACATTATTTACATTTGACGGATATTTGTCCTCATCTTGTCTGTTGTTAACACAACGTTTCGGCTAATATACCCTCCAGCCTTCATCAGGTGTCTTGGGGGAATTTTGAACCTGAGTTCTCATTCCTAAGGTGTTTTTCAATGTTATTATTATTGCTATTATTACACCAGACTCTAATCTGATCTGGCAGAGTTTCTACAGCTGGATGCCCTTCCTAATGCCAACCACTCCAAGAGTGCAGTGGGTGATTTTTATGTGCCACTGGCACAAGGGCCAGTCTGGTGGTGATGGCAACGGACATGCTCAAATGGTGTTTTTTTACGTGCCACCTGCACAGGCGGCAGTCCAATGTTTTGTTCACATGCCACCGGCACAAGTGCCAGTAAGGCGATGTCATGGCAGTCCCAGGAAAAGGAAGAATGCTACTGTTATTTAGCCCCAGGAAACATTGTTTCCAGTTGGCTTCCAGCCCATTAACTGTTTGCCTTTAGCCTTCATTTTAAACGCAACCCCAATCACATTCCTTCATCTTTAATGTTTGTGTTATCCATCTGTTTTAGCTCGGTCTACGTACTTTGGTAATTGCTAGGAAAAAACTCACGCAAGAAGAATACACGATATACAAGCAAAAGCTTGCAGAAGCAAAAAAAGATTTGAAGAACCGTGAAGAAATGGTAATTATGTCTTCTGAGATAATAATTCTTTAGAAAACATTAGACTTCACCTTTGGGAATGACAAATTCTTCAGTATTTACATGCTTCAATGAGTTTGATCTCCAAATGCAATCAATACATATGAATACATATGCTATCAATATGTATATACAAATGACATCATATACACATACACACACACACATATATATATAAAGATATATATATATTTTATTTATGCACCCTTTTTAAAGCCTAGCCAGGCTCATGGGCCCGGTTTCTATGGCGTATGTGTTCCCCCCAGCTGGATGGGATGCCAGTCCATCGCAGCTTTACTGAAAAAACAGGAAGAAAGAGTGAGAGAAAGTTGGGGCGAAAGATTACAACAGGGGTTGCCACCACCCCCTGCTGGAGCCTTGTGGAGCTTTAAGTGTTTTCATTCAATAAACACACACAACGCCCGGTCTGGGAATCAAAACTGCGATCCTCCGACCGCGAGTCAGCTGCCCTAACTACTGGGCCATTGTACCTCCACATATATATATATATATATATGCTTATAGAAAATTGAGTTAGTGGTTATGCAACCATCTAAGGGATAAATGTATCTGTAGTCACTACTGTTGTATTACCCAACTATGTATAGGCCTTGCTATGGAGCTCCGTTCATGTAATTGAAGAAATGTACACACACGTGCAACCTTTAAAGGACACAAAAATGTAAGCCTAAAGACTTAACAAACTTTTTCCTTTTTTCCTGTCAATATTCCTCTGATAAACTCTAAATCATTCTGATGATGTTTGTTACATGGAACAAGATAAATGCAAATTTACCTCAAAAATAACAAACTGAAACAGCTGTAAATATTACTTTTGCTACAATTAAACTATGGCCATTTTATACCAATGATCAACATCTAATTGTTGATTGTTGCTCCATTTCTTTTCTTATCTATATATACATACATATGTGTGTGTGTGTATAAATATATATGTGTGTGTGTGTGTATATATATATATATATATATATATATATACACACACATATATATGTATATACGTGGAAGGAAGAGAGGTGGGTACCCTCGCACTAAAGATTTGATATGGATGCTTGCAACAGAGTGAACTCAAGGATGAGGCGATGGTGGTGATGTTAAACTTGGTAACTGATTTACGTGCCACCCAAGGGCTCAGAATGCTAAAAACTGTCCTGAACTGATCCTTTGCTTTTTCACTGAGCCCCCACAAAAGAATGAAAGGCAAAGCTGACCGCAGCAGGATTTGAACTCATAGCGCAGAAAGTTAGAACAAATACTGCAAGGTATTCCATCCAAGACTCTAACAACTCTACCACTTCACCACTTGCTACTTTATTTCCAGAATGTATCAATCAGCCAGTCTTGAAACGCACAATATAACAAGAAACATACTAACCTTGTTTACATTCATTTTGGTTGCAATGAGGAATTCTCTGAAGTAAGGGAAAGAACTCATCTTCCCTTCTATCATTCATTTTTGTTTTGTCATAGAAACATTAGAGGAATGGGCTTTTTTGATCTTAGGAAAATTTCAACAGGTGTAGGAATGGCTATGTGGTTAGGATGCTTGCTTTGCAATCTTGTGGGTTTGTGTTCCAGTCCCACTGTGCAGCACCTTGGGCAAGTGTCTTCTTCTGTAGCCCTGGGTCGACCAATGTTTTTTCAGTAAATTTAGTAATGGAACTATGGAAGCCAATCATGTGTGTGTGTGTGCATGAGTGTATCTTTGTGTCTGTGTTTCTTCCCTACACCACTTGAAACTGGTGTTGGTTTATTTATATCCCTATAACTTAGTGATTTGGTAAAAATAAAATTGAAACACAACTGGCAGAATAACTACCAGATTTACTTTAAAAAAAATAAGTCTTGGGCTCGATCTGTTGGATTAAAACCCTTCGACGCAGTGCTCCAACTTGGCCACAGTCTAATAAATGAAACAAGTAAAAGGAGGATGTGAAGGATTAATGCCCCTCCCCAAAGGGATAAAAAAAAAAAAACAATTTGACCATGGTGACACTTGAACTCAAACTACAGAGAATTAGTACAAGACTTTTTAGCGAAGTTTATTATCTCGTTAACAAGAACTCATGTCAAGACAATTATACAATTAATTAATTGTCTTTTGCTGTGTTTTTGTTGTTTTTTTACTCCTACCATTATTATTCAAAGAGTGAAAGTTTGGCAAATGGTCGACCAACCCATTTAATTACACAGCAGTGTTGACATCATTGAAAATCTGCCTCTGTCATCACAACGATCGCTATGACTACCACTGCCATTGCTGCTGCTGCTGCCACTGCTATAAGTATTATTACCACCACCACCACCACTAGTACTACCACCACCACTATTACTACTACCATCACAACCACTACTACTACTGCCATCACTACTACTACTATTAGTACAAATATCATCACTACCACCACCACTACTACTACTACTACCAATACCACCACACTTATTGACATTGATGGGTTACTACTGCCAACACCACCACCACCACCACCACCGCTACCATTACTGCCACCACTCCTATCACCACCACCACTATCACCACTGCCATCACCCCCACCACCAACACTACAGTCACCACTGTCACCATTGTAATTACTAATTAAGCCAATGTTATTAACTACCCATCATCATCATCATCAACATCTTTAAATCCACCTGCGTCATCATTAGTACCACTATCACTGCTACTACTACCACTACTACTACTACTACACAGCAATTAAATGTCCTGTGTGCTGCCAGACTGTAGGTCAGTAGGAGAATGGACATCCAGCCAAGACATCCCACACCACCACTACCACCACCACCACCATCACCAGCACCTTTGTATGCCATAGGCCCTACCTCCACTACGTACTATGCTGTCACAACTGCTCTGCCGCAGACACTATCTCTGCTCCACACTAAACAGCACCAACGTGACCACCTCCACAGACGCTAGCTCCAATCTACACCATGCTACTGCTGCCACCACCACCACCACCACCTCCTGACACCTGGTCATACTATGTACTTTAGTCAAGTCAGTATAGTTTACTAAGCTTTAATCACCATCACCATCATCATCATCGTCATCACTGTTGTCATTGTCATCAGGAGTGACTGTGTGGTAAGAAGCTTGCTTCCCAACCTCATGGTTCTAGGTTCAGTCCCACTGCATAGCATCTTGGGCAAGTGTCTTCTACTATAGCCTCGGGTCGACCAAACCCTTGTGAATGAACTTGGTAGATATGGAAACTGAAAGAAACCCATGGTACAGATGCATATATATCAATGTATGTGTGTGTCTGTGTTTGTCCCCCGCCTCTGCTCGACTGCCGGTGTTGGTTTGTTTACATCCTCATGACTTAGCAGTTCGGTAAAAGGGATTGATAAGATAAGTACTGCATTCAATTCATTCGACTGAGAATTTCTTCAGTGTGGTGTCCCCACATGGCCGCAGTCTAATGACTGAAACAAGTAAAAGATATACATCATCATCATCATCTTCGTCATCATCATCATCATGTGACATCTGATGTCAACCAGTTTCAGTGCCATTAATGGACATCTGAGTCTTTTAATTACTGCACAATGTGAGGATCTTCATTAGTTGGAGTAAGACAGTTGGGTACAGCCTTTTGGGCACTGGTAATTTGGCGTGGCTGACTGGACATTCAACCTGTTTTGGTGATAGTAATGTTTGGCACTGGGGGCAAACACACACACATGCATGCACATGCAGAAGTATACACATACAGATACAGAGAAGGAGTAAGAGAGAGAGTGTGTGAGCAAGCGAGAGAGAGTGTGAGCAAGCGAGAGAGTGTGTGAGCAAGCAAGAGAGAGTGTGAGCAAGCGAGAGAGAGAGAGAGATGTATTACAATTTATTAATTCAACATGATAGGCATGAAGAAATATGCTTGTACACATAAACAGAAAGAAGGAGGGAGAGAATTGGACACAGGGGGGAGGGAAAGAAGTGGAAAAGGAGAGAATGAGGGAAACATTAAAATGTCTAAGGTCAAATAAGTCAGCATCAAATCACAAATGCTAAGTAGATATCACAAAACGGCTGTGTCATAACATCTCATATCCTTCACTAGGGAACCCTCAATATCTTCAGATCCTACACAATGTTAAGGTCTTCACAGCTGAAGTTGACGATAAGTTTTTACAGCTGTTTCAAGGACTAGGTGACTGGTTGATGCTAATATTGCACATTATATAAACAGGTGTATGTAATGAGTCAAAAGTTATACACAGTAAATGAACAAATACATTATCACCTCACATGAAGCATGTCCTTCTCCCTGGCTACTTTTCAAAAGACAGTAGTATGTAGCATGTAATAATTTGAGGGTGATTTAGCTGATGTTTCTAGCAGGTTGAGCCACCTAACCCTATGCACCCACATCCCATCGTGTAGGCCATAATTTTGGAAAAAGTTGTGTTTGTGGTATTTCAGTTATCATGGGGTTTTTAATTGGTTTTTTTTTTCCATAATTAAAATTTAGGAGAAAAATGAAATTTTTTGAAGTATTTTAATTAAATTTCAAGTTGTTAAGCACTTTTCTTTTATCTTTAATAAAACAATTATTTAATTAAAATGTTCTTCGTTTACCTCATCAAGCATACTAGACACCAATTTAAGAATTCATTGTCATTTCAATGTTGTCACCTGTGCCACAGGTGTGTGTACCAAAAGTAGTTATTGACCTGCTAGAAATAGCTGTGAAATCTCCCTCGAATCACAAATAACAAACAAATGAAGGATTCAATACATATTGTTGTGGAGTGTTTATGACACTTTTCTTTCTACTTGCTTCAGTCCTTGGACTGTGGCCATGCTGGGGCACCACCTCGAGGAGTTTTAATCAAATGGATCAACCCAAGCACTTTCTATATTTTATACCTACCTGGTACTTGTTCTATCAATCTCTTATACGAAACTTCTAAGTTATGGAGACATAAACAAACCAGCACCAGTCAACCGGTGGTGGGACACAAAAACAAGAACACAAAGACACACATACACATGCACATATTATATTCATACATACAGACATATGTATGAATGGAATCATGTGATTAGGAAGTTAACATCTTACCATACGGGATATAAGTCTCTCTTTATTTCTGTCCTTCTTTCCTTTCATCCCTCCTTCCATTTTTCCTTTCTTTCTTTCCATCCATTCTTGCTTCCATCTTTCCTTCTGGCCTTCTTTCCTTCCCCTCTTCCTTCACCCTAGTCACATAACCCTTGTAAATGATCACCCTCCTTGTAACTAATGTCTGGCTCAGTTTTGGTGATGGCCATAAAAAAATTCTGATATTGTCCTTTTTTTTTTTGTCTTTTCTTTATTTCTCCAGCTTTCCAAGGTTTTCAATGAAGTCGAGGATAATCTCATACTTCTTGGAGCAACTGGCGTCGAGGACAAACTGCAGGATGGTGTTCCAGAGACAATGCGGTGCTTGAGAGACGCAGGAATCAAAGTATGTAGCAGATATGCACTTTACACATACAAATACACAAAGCAAATATGTTAAGCTTATGTGGTTAGTGATATGTATACAGTAACCCCTCGAATATCGCAGGTGTTACATTCCCAAACCCCCCTGCCATAAGTGAAAATCCACAAAGTAGAAACAGTACTGTACTGTATATTTTTTTTGATTATTTTTATGACTTGTATATATTTATTTTATTATAAATGCAAAACAACACAACGGAGGAATCGACGTAAGCTTAAATAAAGAACTGCGATAGGTGAACTGTGATATGGCAAGGGATTACTGTATGTGTGTGTGTGTATGTGTATGGTCATCTCGTCATGTTGGACCGTTGAACTCTGCACATTTTTTTCTCTCTCCATTTTTTTCCCCTCTTAATCCTTTCTGTTGAAGAGCATAGGCTTGAAATGTAAAAGACATTTCCAGCCTTCCTGAGCATTAAACTAATACACCTGCTTGTTGTTCCTACACCTGTCTTTGTCTTTTGTTTTCTGTAATTTTGAACTATATATATATATATATATATATATATGTATATGTATCTTGTGAAAAAACTGACAGCCCAGTCTTAATTCATAAAAAATAAAACTATCCCGCTCCAATAACCAATATACACACAGGAGTGGCTGTGTGGTAAGTAGCTTGCTTACCAACTACATGGTTCCAGGTTCATTCCCACTGCATGGCACATTGGGCAAGTGTCTTCTACTATAGCCTTGGGCCGACTAA
>NC_068999.1:5524007-5529214 GCF_001194135.2 Octopus bimaculoides | reverse complement strand
TGGGCAAGTGTCTTCTACTATAGCCTTGGGCCGACTAAAGCCTTGTGAGTGGATTTGGTAGACGGAAACTGAAAGAAGCCTGTCATATATATATGTGTGTGTGTGTGTGTGTATGTATGTTTGTGTGTCTGTGTATGTTTATTGCTCTCACTCTCTCTTTCTAACCTCTTTCATCTCTCTGTCTCTTTTTTACTTGTACATCTCTCCTACTATCCACCTTTTCTGCTCTTCCATTCCATTTATTTTCCACTGTATTGTCTTCTTTTTCGTTGCCAGATCTGGGTCCTGACTGGAGATAAAGAGGAAACTGCTGTAAATATAAGTTATTCTGCTGGCCATTTTGAAGAAGGTTCTTTTGAACTTCGCCTCACCAATTTCAATATCTTGAACAGCTCAGATATCGTAGACTGTCAAATAGAATTAAGGAAACATCTAGACATAGTCAAGTAAGAATAACTGCTTTCTGTATGGTGGGGTTTGTTTTGTTGTTTAAATGTTTGTGCACACGTGTGTGTGTGTGTGTAATATATATAGCGTCCTGTAATGGTTTCACCTAACAGCTGATGCATGGTTATTGCTGCATTGGTTACTGACTGGAAATTGGATTACCTCATAGCTACGGCTTGCCATAAAACTCTGAGTATTGTACGTGTAGGTGTGTGGATGATGGTGTGGGGCTGGGAAGTGGTCAGTGCTATACATATATATACATAGTCCACTCTGCTGGGTGATTGGTGTTAGGAAGAGCATCCAGCTGTAAAAATCCTACCAAAGCAGTCACAGAAGTCTGGTGCAGGCTTCTGCTTGGCTGGCTCCTGTCAAATCATCCTACCCATGCCAGTATGAAAAGTGGATGTTAAACGATGATGATGATACATATACATACATACATACGTATATATATATTTAGGGTGAGTAGTAAAAATTGGTAATAAAATCCATATTCCTTTTACAAATTTATTGAAACAAATGATACGCGTTGAAATCTTCATGTTTCAACGTAAGCACTGGTGCCGTCAACAAATTTCCTCAAACGGCCAGGCATGGAATGAACAACCTTCTGAAGGACATCGTCTGGGATATCATTGAGAACCTCCTGAATCTGTGTCTCTAAGTCCTCCAGTGTGTGAGGTTTCGTTTTGTACACCTCCTCTTTTGGGTAACCCCACAAGTAAAAATCACATGGAGCGAGATCTAGACTTCTGTGGTCACAATCTTCAGGTTTTAGCTCCTGCGTGTAATGGGGTTTCCATGAGCTGCTTGACCTGTTGATTTTTGCAGGCTGCAATTAAACATTTCCTGCACTGTTGCCATATTCTCTGCTGATCGGGACGTGGTTGGACGGCCACTTCTTCTTGCATCATTCACAGAGCCCGTGGTCTTCAGCTTTGCATGACCACTTTTTATTGTCCCTGGACGTAGTGTTGTGTGCTTACCTTTCCATGCACGCCACCATCTCTGAACCAAAACAATGGAATTCCACACTTCATAGCGTGCTGCTATCTTAGCTCACTCCTGAACAGTCAAGTGACCAGGCATCTGGAAAACAAGAAATAAGAAATAAGACAATATGAAAATATGAAAATAAAAAATCCCCATTAGTGTTGTCTGTTAAAAAAAAATGTTTTCATCATAACTTCACTGATACTAAAAATTCTATAAGCAATCTAATGCCTAGTTACTTTCTACCCACCCTGTATATGTATGTGTATATATGAGTGTGTGTATATAACGAGAAACATGTCCCTGTTCAGCCTATCACCATCCCTCACCAGTTCACTGATTTACTCTTTCCTCTTCATCTTCCAGTGACAAACTATCATATGGCTCCAGGTATGTTCTAATCGTCGATGGTTGTACACTTACCATCCTGCTGAAACACAACAGGGAAGATCTGTGCGCCCTCTGCCTGAAATGTTCAACAGTTCTCTGCTGTCGTCTGATTCCACTGCAAAAAGCATCGGTAATGAATCTCACATATATATTTTGGCAACACCAGAGATTTCTATGGTCTGCTGGCATGTATATATAAACACAATATCTGCTTTTATGTGCTACTATTAGTTTCATGTGCTGAGAACATCCCAAACATAGTTTTATAGCATGTCTGGTCTCCCAGCACAATCATCAGACACTGCCCACATGGTATAATAGATTAAATATATATATAATGGATTAAATATGTATATAATGGATGTTAAATGATGACAATGATAAATTGCTCTATAGTTTTATATTTAAGAGATGAGGAATTATTTACATTATTTACATTTGACGGATATTTGTCCTCATCTTGTTTGTTGTTAACACAATGTTTCGGTTGATATACCCTCCAGCCTTCATCAGGTGAAGGGTATATCAGCCGAAACGTTGTGTTAACAACAAACAAGATGAGGACAAATATCCGTCAAATGTAAATAATGTATAAATATCTCTGTTTTTAGATTTGATTTTTAACTGAAACAGTTGACAATATTTATTTCTTTATTGCCCATAAGGGGCTAAACATAGAGGGGACAAACAAGGATAGACAAAGGGATTAAGTTGATTACATCAACCCCAGTGCATAACTGGTACTTATTTAATCGACCCTGAAAGGATGAAAGGCAAAGTCGACCTCAGCGGAATTTGAACTCAGAATGGTAGATGAAATACCGCTAAGCATTTCATCCGGCATGCGAACGACTCTGCCAGTTGACGATTCTGCCAATTGACAAGTCCCTTAACCCCTTGGGGACCGTTAGGGTGCTGCAGCTATGCAGCATATCTAGGGCAGGAAAGCCTGGCAGAGCCCATCCCTCTCCATGCTAAACTCATTTCTACAGCTGAGTGAACTGGAGCAACGTGAAATGAAGGGTTTTGCTCAAGAACACAATGCAACGCCCAGTCCAAGAATTGAAACCACAATCTTAGAATCATGACTCCGACACCCTAACCACTAAACCATGTGCCTCCATTGGGGTAAAACTAAAACAATAAGGGGGTAAAATTTTGTACCAAGATTTAATGCTAAATTAGGGGTTTTACTTATACATGAGTAAATATATAATGAATGCCTTTTGCCCCTTTTTTATTGTGACATTGCAGATAGTAAATTTAATAAAGACATCGAAATTAAGGCCCATAACTGCTGCCATTGGTGATGGTGCTAACGATGTCAGTATGATCCAAGAAGCTCATGTGGGACTTGGTAAGTTTCAGTCAAACACTTCCTTCATGTTGTTGTTGTTGTTGTTGTCGCAGCTTTATTAGTTGTTTTTTTTTGTTATCGTTGCTGTTTTTGTTGTTGTTGTTATTGCTGCTTTATTAGTTGTTGTTGTTTGTTGTTGTTGCTGCTGCTGTCATTGTTGTTTATGTTGTCTATTGTTGTTTTTGTTGCTTTTGTTGTTGTCGTTGTTGTTCTTGCTGCTACTGTCGCTGCTGCATTAGTTGTTGTTCTTGTTCCTGTTGTTATTATTATCATTGTTTTCTGTCATCGCTGTCTATCCCCCACCCCATAACCCCAAACATCCTCCCCCCCCCCGCTTTCCATACACTTTCCTCACAAATCTCCTCCCACTATTCCTCTCTATCATTCCACCATAAAATTCTCTCCTCTTCCCATTCGTCTTCCAGGATTGTTTGGCAAAGAAGGCAGACAAGCAGTGCGGTGCAGCGATTACGCATTTTCTCAGTTTCGATTCCTGATTCCAGCCCTACTTAAACACGGCCACTACTACTATGTCCGGGTGGCCAACCTCGTCCAGTATTTTTTCTATAAGGTTTGTATTATTTAATATTATTCATCTATATGGTATGAGGTGTGGGGTATGAATAGCAGTGTGGATAAGAAATTTGTTTCACGGCCTTACTGGCACTTGTGCCAGTGACATGTGAGCAAAACATTCGAGCGAGGTCATTACCAGTGCCGCTGGACTGACTCCTGTGCAGGTGGCACGTAAAATACACCATTTTAAGCGTGGCCATTACCAGTACCGCCAGACTGGCCCTCATGCGGGTGGCACGTAAAAGCACCCACTACACTCTCGGAGTGGTTAGTATTAGGAAGGGCATCCAGCTGTAGAAACTCTGCCTGATCAGATTGGAGCCTGGTGCAGCCATCTGGTTCACCAGTCCTCAGTCAAATTGTCCAACCCATGCTAGCATGGAAAGCGGACGTTAAATGATGATGATGATGAACCATGTGATTCCAGGTTCATTCCCACTGAACAGCACCATGAGAAAATGTCTTCTAACATATCCTTGGTTTGACCATTGCTTTGTAGATGGTGGGTAGAAACTGTGCTGAAACTTATCATGCATTTGGTCCATGAGGTAATGTTTTTGATTATCTATCGCAGCCTGATGATCAGGATGAGAGGCTTTTTAATATTTGGTGTTTTTAAGAATCTGTTTCTCCTGACATATAAATACAGGGGTTGCCTGTGTAATGGTTGGTATTGGAAAAGGGATTCCACCCATTAAAGACCATGCGAAAAATTTAAGCAAAAAAATATTAGTGAGACAAGATCCTTCACTTCACCTTTAAGGACAGTTACTGTGAAATAACTGGTTTAGAATCATGGTGACCCAGCCAAGCTATGCAAGGATAGAAACTGAACATGAAATGTCAATGGTGGTGGTAGTATGAATGGTGATAATGTTGTTGCTAGTGGTGGTGGTGGTCTTACACATGTACATAAATATGTGTGTCTGTCTGTATATGTATGTATAGATATCTCTCTCATATATATGTATATATCTGTATGTATGTATATGTATATACACACATAGACAATATATATATATAAGAAGCATCAGTTGTGGTGTGCAAGAGAGACGATTGCGCTGGTATGGACATGTGGTGAGAATGGATGAGGATAGCTGCGTGAAAAAGTGCCACACCCTAACAGTTGAGGGAACCCGTGGAAGAGGTAGGCCCAGGAAGACCTGGGCTGAGGTGGTGAGGCAAGACCTTCGTACATTGGGCCTCACCGAGGCGATGACTACTGACTGAGACCTTTGGAAATGTGCTGTGCGTGAGAAGACCCGGCAAGCCAAGTAAGATCGTTGCCAGTGCCCCTGGACTGGTTCTTGTGCGGGTGGCACATGAGATGCACCATTTTGAGCGTGGCCGTTGCCAGTACTGCCTGACTGGCTCCCGTAGGATTTTCGAGCGAGATCGTTGCCAGTGCCCCTGGACTGGCTTGTGCGGGTGGCACATAAAA
>NC_068999.1:5520416-5523991 GCF_001194135.2 Octopus bimaculoides | reverse complement strand
TTGAGCGTGGCCGTTTTTGTGCGGGTGACACGTAAAAGCACCCACTACACTCTCTGAGTGGTTGGCGTTAGGAAGGGCATCCAGCTGTAGAAACTCTGCCAAATTAGACTGGAGCCTGGTGTTGCCATCCGGTTTCACCAGTCCTCAGTCAAATCGTCCAACCCATGCTAGCATGGAAAGTGGACGTTAAACAATGATGATGATGATGATGATGATAGACACATACACACATATATGTATATATACATAAACATATTTACATATACCTATATATATATAGACACACATACACATATGTACGTACACACACACACACATATATGATATGATATGTTTGCATGTATATACATCTCTTTTTCTTTGTTTTTTTTTGTTCTTTGTTTTTTTTGTTCCATCTCCCAGAACATAGCATTCATCACGACACAGATATATTACGGCTACTTCAATACATTCTCTCAGCAGGTAAGATATTATTCCACAATTTTCATTCAAATCATTTTCTCTCAAACACGACACACTTTTCAATCACCCAGTTCCTTTTCTGATAACAATAATAACGACAATAATAATAATAATAATAATAATAATAATAATAATAATAATAATAATAATTTAAGCTAACATCATTACCTGCGCAATCCTCTGATTTCATCTGGTTGTAAATCTCTGGAACAAGCTCAATCATGAGATCAATGCCTAGAAATCATCGAAAATGGATGCCCTGTTGAATGTGACCAAAGATTCCCAGGAACCAACTACCATTTATTGCTATCAGTGCCTGATTTAGTTGTCCATGCTTCACTGGCGCTGTTAAGTCATTGAGAGAAAAATATATCTCACCGGATACTTAAATGTGAATATATTTTGCTTACATGGATGTTGTTATTTGTGATAATAATAATAATGGTAATAATAATAATAATAATAATAATCCTTTTTATTATAGACACAAGACCTAAAATTTTAGGGAGAGAGCTCTAGGTGATTACATCAACCTCAATATCTTACTGGTGCTTATTTTATTGACTCCGAAAGGATGACGGGCAAAGTCAACCTAAATGGCATTTGAATTCAGAATGTAAGGGTTATCAAGATATCACTAAGCATTTTGTTCTGCTAGCAATAATAATAATAATAATAATAATAATAATAAAGGGAATAGAAAGTACCAGGTAATTGACTTTACAGTCGCAAATGATGAAAAAATAATTATGAAATTTTGTGGGGAGGGGACTAGTTGATTATATCTACTCCAGTGTCTCACCGGTACTTAATTTATCAACCCCAAAAGGATGAAAGGCAAAGTCGACCTTGGCAGAATTTGAACATAAAGATGGACGAAATGCCACTAAGCATTTTTCCCAGCATTCTAACAATTCTGCCAGCTCACCTGCAAGGTCATGTACGGTTTATCTTGATATAAGATCACCATGTCACACATATATGGTTGTGATGTATGCACCTGATGTACCCTTATCAGATGGGTAGTCATGACTGGGCTTCGTATATTTTACCCCAGTGTCACTTTGATGGTATGCGCTGCTCTCTCACTCAATAATAATAATAATAATAATAATAATAATAATAATATTATTATTATTATTATTTTCACTTCTAGTTATCAATATACATACCAGACTGTTACCCGTCATATGAATGGGTAATTTTGAAAGTATACTTTTGTCACGATGGCTAAGTTTACACACACATATATACACATATATAAACTTTTGTTTATTATTTATTTTTGCCAGTCATTATTTGAAAGCTTCCTTCTCATGTTCTACAACATCACATTCACTTCATTACCTATCTTCATCTATGGACTCTTTGAGCAAGACATCAACTGTACAGAACTGATCACCATTCCCACCATTTACAGGTAAGTAAGTTCTCACCTGTTGTCAATTACGTTTACAAAAGCATAAATTAAATGCTTGAAATAAAACATATTTTCATGGGTGAATCAAAATGGCGTCAAACAATGCAAGCCTATAATAATACTGCTAACAATGGTGATGATGATAGTAATTATTTCTACTATGTGCATAAGGCCTGAAAGTCATTTAGCGTCTACTTTCCATGCTGGCATGGGTTGGATGGTTTGGCTGAAATTGGTAAGCCGGGGAGCTGCACCAGGTTCCAGTCTATGCTGGCAACAATCACGCTCCCATGGTGCTTTTAACATTCCACTGGCACGAGTGCCAATCAGGCAGGACTGTCATCAGCCACGTCAGCGATTTTGATTTCACTTGCCTCAACAGGTCTTCACAAGCAAAGTTTATTGTCCAATGAATGAAGGGTATTCATAAGTGGGCTGGTTATACACCACTGGCATAGGCCACAGGTTATGGTCTCACTTGGCTTGTCGGGTCTTCTCAAGCACAACATATCTCCAAAGGTCTCGATCACTAGTCATTGCCTCAGTGAAGCCCAATGTTCGAAGGTCTTACTTCACCACCTCATCCCAGGTCTTCCTGGGTCTACCTCTTCCACAGGTTCCCTCCACTGTTAGGCTGTGACACTTTTTCACACAGCTGTCCTCATCCATTCGCAACACATGATGATACCAGCGCAGTTGTCTCTCTTGTACACCACATCTGATGCTCAGAGGTGTTCATAGACTGAGGTACTACTGTATTAAATGAATATGACAAAGACAGGAGATAAAGTACAATTTATTTGTGATCAGAGTTGTTCGAAAACTGAAGCACTACTGTATTTTAAAATAGGGAATTGCTTTTCACTCATCCTGTATATTCTTTTTCAGAGTTGTTCTTATAAGCTATGCCTGTACCTATAACCATGCATGTATGTCTATATGTACAAATTTATCTATGTATATTCATAAACACCTTTCATTCATTTCACAGAAAATACTACAAAAACAAATTGTTGTCTGGAAAACAGTTTTTAAAATGGAACCTTCTGGGTAAATACCATTTTATGTATTCTTTGATTTGTCTGATTCTCTAACGAAGCTTTCATTTCATATTGCAAAAAAACATTCAAAGAATGGATACTCAAAAGAAAATTATGCTCGCTTTACCAGGTGATGATTGGAAACAAGTACAATCGGAAACAAGTAACTTTGAGTACTTTAAAATCGTAACCTTTCGATTATAATATATTAAAGAATACTCTATATTTATATTGAGTTCTATAATTTATTGCTTCTCCTGAATCAACTGAGATTTATATTCCCTTCCATATCAGCTAACTCTGATGAGTGTAAGGTTATATAATCGGATTGTTACCTAACACTCTATTGTATTCCTAGTGCGAAACCAATTGGTCTGATAAGCCATGATGGATATATAATATTGTACATAATAAAGCTTCCAGTACACTCTGTCTTCCGTATCAATCATTTAAATTGATTTATTTAGTTTGTACATTAAATGTGAAACTAGTTTTGTATTGTCCACAGTAACTAATAAAATAGACTTCTTTTATCTCACCCACCTTACATCATTTTCGTACCAAGGAGAAAAGTCCTTTTGCTTTTATTTTAAAAACAATGGCCTCTTCCTCCCTCTCTTTGTCTTTATATATATATATATATATATATATAT
>NC_068999.1:5516176-5520205 GCF_001194135.2 Octopus bimaculoides | reverse complement strand
TATACAAATAATAACAACAGACGAGGACAGGTGGTGTAAATAACAAAAGTATATATTAGTATGACGCTCGGGAATACGGAAAGTCTTTGACGTTTCGAGCTACGCTCTTCAACAGAAAGAATATATATATATATATATATATATATATATATATATAATCACATACATATATTTACATGCTCACACATATCTATATAAATGACAGAACTCTTTCAGTTTCCCCTCTATCAAATCCACTCACAAGGCCTTGGTCAGCCCAGGGCTAAAGTAGAAGATTGTTGCCCAAGGTGGGACTGAACTCGAAACCATTTGGTTGAGAAACAAACCTCTTAATCTCTATTTGTCTGGTATATTAGGTAATAGCATCAACACTGATTAATATCATTACCTGATGAGCTGACAGATGGTGAAACTGTTAGTTGTAGTGTGTTCAATGGTTAAAATCCAGCTTTTGAATGAAATTATTAGACTCTACCTCATTGTATAGATTTCTCTATTCTTTAAGATTATTTCTGTCTGAAGAATTGTCTACATGTCAGGGAAATACCCGAGTAATTCAATGTGAATTTTATTCTTTTAGTTGTTATTGTTGTCATTATTTAAAGTTTGGGTTTTCTCTTTCCCAGCTATTTGGCATTCACTGGTTGTATACTTTGGGGTCCAGTTACTGATTTCTGACACAACTTCAATTTTTGAAGATGGCAAAGTAAGTCACCTTTATCTCAAACAGTCTTTTATTTTTATTTTTCTCTTTTTTTTATATCTAAAAATCACCTTTTATGGTTTCTCATATGAATGTAACTGATATTGAATATTTTTGTTTTTTTCTAATCCTTCAATCCCACTACTCCCTACACCTCTCTCCTCTTTCCACGTGACCGGTGTCCGGCCAGCCATGATCTATCATTCTTGGCCTGACTGCCGACTGCAAACACCTCTTATGTCCATCTCCTATGTTCCTGCCTTTAGGCTTTCACTTCATACACACCAGCTGAATTTGATTTGTTTTCAGTTGAAAGACACCTGTTGTTATATTCTTGTATTTGTAATTGTGTACCATGTTCTCCGTTTTTTTTGTCTTTGTTGCCGTACACATTCACTAGCTTTCTTACAAAAAAGTCTAATGCTCTTAGCATAGACTTTTTGTGGGGCAACCAGATCAAATTGTCTCAAGTGTAACTGCCCGAAATAATAAGAACTTTTGGTATATCTGACTGAGGAAGGAAGGCCACGAATGACCCGTCTTTTTTGCCTGTCCTAATTATTGTTTCTCCTGTCCGCCTTTGTATCATCTATCTGTCCAAATGTTTTATTGTCCTCTGTTGCATTTTTGTTCCATTTTATGATAGCATTTTTTTAATATTTTTGCTCCCATCAGTCTATTGGGAACTGGTCCTTTGGGTTCATGGTTTACTTTGTGTGCACTGTCACTGTAAACTTGAAGGTAAGTCTTCCTTTTTCATTCAATACCTAGTTATTTGTCTATCCATATATCTATTTATCTACCTTTCTAGATAAAAGGAGTCAGTAGAAACTCCATACAGTGTGCCCCATGTAAACAATGGATTCACAAGGCTGTAGTGGGATCACAGGGTGGTTAACAACAAATGCAGTTTTCATGTATGTCTTAGGTACCAGAGCATGAAGCATGGAATGTTCTTGGGAAACAGGTTCTTTGAACTGCTCAGAAGGCTCCTTTGAAGTAGCTAATAGCTTTTGTACTTAAATGACCTAATCAGCAGGTGGGGTGGTTACTTTGAAAGAATAATTGCCAGCATTAAAAAAAAAGGCTTAGGAAAAATTTCAGAGCGCACGCGCTCTCTCTCTCTCTCTCTCTCTCTCTCTCTCCTATAATTATTTCTCTTGTGTTCCAGCTTGCAGTGGAAACCTACTCCTGGTACCACCTCTTCGCATTGTCCTTCGTCATTACATTTGTCGGCTCTTTTATCCTTTTATTTATTTACGACAGTTTCCTGTGGTAAGTCGTATTTCTTCTGCATTTAAGACTCATCTTATCTCTTGTCTTTTACTTGTTTCAGTCATTAGACTGCTGTAGCCATGCCGGGGCACTGCCTGGGAGAATTTCAGTCACACAAGAATCTATGTTACATAATAACTGATATATTGATATACATAAACACACATGCGTATATATATATATATATATATATATATATATATATGTATGTATATATAAAAGAGACCACTAAATGGACTGCCAATGTGCTAGAAGAAGATTACCGAAAAGTTTTCAAAGAAAAAATTTAGCAAAGCGAAAACATACAGGCGAGACTAGTGAAAAATATAGAAATAAATACAAGGTTATCCGTAGACCATGGTTTCGAAATCAATACTTTCTCACCGAAAATATCTGTTTCTCCTCAGTACGGACTGCCAGAGAGATATAATTCCCAGAATCGTGTACTAGTTGTTCCCAACGTGTGAGGAACGTGCACATGGTTCTATTAATTATATAGAGTAATATTCAAATATTAAATTGATATTAATTAATATCCAATTTTTTACCCTACTATTTTAATTATATATATATATATATATATAATAGAATGAAATATTATGTTTTGTTTGTTGATGTTTTTCCCTCTATTACATTATCCAGGAGTCAGTTCCTTGACAGCAATAACTTGTACATGATTCTTCAAAACATCCTCACCAGTGGCACATTCTGGCTCACCATCATTATTCTACCTTGTGTTGCCTTGTTACCAGATTACCTCATCAAGTTCGTTTATGATGTCAAATACCACAACAAATTACAAAGAGCAGGAGTAAGATTATTCTTTTATTCTTTTATTCTTTTATTCTGTTATACTTTTAGTCGTTTATTCTCTTATTTTTTTCATTCCCTTATTCCTTTACTCACTTATTCTTTTCATTCTCTTTTTCTCTTATTCTTGCATTATTTTATTCTTGTATCCTTTTACTCTTTCCGTTCTCTTATTCTTAATATTCTTTTACTGGATTCACTCTCTGTACTGCAGCCATCATGGCAGCATGAAAAACAGACATTAAACGATGATGATGATGATATATATATATATATATATATATATATATATATATATATATATATATATATATATATATTTAATTGAAATTTACAAAAAACAAAAACAAAAGACAAAGGCAGGTGTATGAACAACAAGCAGGTATATTAGTTTGATCCTCAGGAAAGTGAGAAAGTCTTTTACATTTTGAGCCTACGCTCTTCAACAGAAAGGAATAAGAGAAAATAAACACACAGAGAATAAAACAACTTGTGGATTTAGCAATGAAGCTATATATATCAATGGCAATTTCTGTTTGTCTGTTACCAACTTAGTGCCTAAATCAGCAAACCAATATTCACAAAACTTTGCATACATATGACACTTGAGATTTGTTAGATGGAAAGTGAAAGAAGCCTGAAGCATATACATATATGTATATGTGTGTGTGTGTTTGGCTTTGTGTCTGTTTGTCACCCACATCACTGGTAGACAAACAGTGTTGGTGTGCTTACATCCTCATAACTTAGCAGTCCAGCAAAAGAGACCAACAGAATAATTACTAGGCTTAAAATTAGTTTTGGGATTGATTTCTTTGGCTAAAACCCTTCAAGTTGGTGCTCCAGCATGGCCACAGTCAAAACACTGAATCATGTAAAAACACTAAAGAATACACACACACACACACACACACACACACAAATACGTATCTATGTGTGTATAAGGGAAACAGTTTTCCTTTTGTCTGTGTTTAATTGAAAAGAACAATGTGTGGCAGTTTCATGATTTTTGTTAAATATTTTTTGTTGTTTTCCTGTATAAGTTTTGCTGTTAGTTGGAACAACAAACCTCCTAGAGCCATAATCAAAATTTCCAGACTTTCCCAGCCACATCTTCAGGATATGAAATATATTTGGCTTCTGTTTTACCTCTTTTATAGTAGTCAAATTTATGTTGGCTTTACTATATAAATGTGTATGTGTATGTGTATATATATATATATATATATATATATATATAT
>NC_068999.1:5513484-5514155 GCF_001194135.2 Octopus bimaculoides | reverse complement strand
ATATATATATATATATATATATAAATGCATATATATACGACAAGCTTCTTTCAGTTTCCGTCCACCAAATTCATTCACAAGGCTTTGGTTGGCCCGAGGCTATACTAGAAGACACTTGACCCATGAACCCAAAACCCCATTTTTGGGGCAGCAAAATCCTTAACCACGCCGCCACATCCATCCCAGTTACCAAAATGATTATAGCAGAATATTTTTACAAATTAGTAAAATAAACTTTCAGACGGAGACCATGAAGTAAGAATTAGCCAGAACATAGAAAATAAATGGTGATGGGCACATCTGGAATGCCTTTAACCATAGGCTCATATGAAAAGGGATAACCTAGGGTTAAACAACAAAGATATACACTTTTACTCTTCACCGGTGTCAGTCATTGGGCCACGACCTAGCAGGAGCACTGACTTCAAAGGTTAAATAAACCCCACCATAGTTCTTTTAAAGTTTGCAACTTATTTGATAGATTTTGTTTATTAAACTGCTAATTAATGAGTCTTAAACACCTTCGTTTCTTTTTCCTTTTCTTTCCTTCCCTTTCTTTCTTTCCTTCCCTTTCTTTCTTTCCTTCCTTCGTATTTATCTCCTCAGTACATTGTTTGCAATTTTCAATAATCCGCTGTAACCCTTTTTTTTATTTTCTATTCCCTTTTTTC
>NC_068999.1:5510925-5513026 GCF_001194135.2 Octopus bimaculoides | reverse complement strand
AATAATAATAATAATAATAATAATAATAATAATAATAATAATAATAATAATAATAATAATAATAATAATAATAATAATAGTGAAAACAATGAAAGAAAAGATAAGATGAAAGGAAAGTGATCAGATTCTGTATGCAAACAAGAGAATGCGTTATAATTTGGGCCGGAACCGATAAGAACTTCAGAGATCTGTAATGGTTTGGAATTGTCAAGACTTGTTTCATGTTGGTCATGTAAAATCTCCTATATATGCAAATAATGCAAAATTAAGCAAATGAGATAATTTTTGTTTGTTTGTTTGCAACTAAACGAAGCTTTTGGGAATGTGATAATTAGATTAGTATTTCATGTGATAGACTTGTTGTCGTTATTTGAGCAGTTAATTGGTCTCCAGTAATAGGTGAGAAATTTCAGAGACGATACATTGACATAGCGCCAGCAATGGATAATATTTGTCTAAACTAGAATGGTAGCTTTTACCAGTTCCATGCTAATCTGGTTTCTACTTGGAGAAACTTCTGAGTAGCTTGTGTTTCTAAACATTCTCGTGTTGCTAAATTCCTGTGATGCCTTGCAACAGTTTTCGGTCAAGGCATCTTATAAAGATTGTTTCAGAAAATCAGCCGACATGTTACAAAGTATTTTAGTTCCAAAACACCATCATCATCATCATCATCATCATTATCATCATTATCTTTACATATCTTTTATCTTTTACTCGTTTCAGTAATTAGACTGTGGCCATACCTTTTTCCTCCACTACTTTTTTTTTTTTTTTTTTTTTTTTTTTTTTTTTTTTTTTTTCTCAAAGAACAGCCATATTGTACTTTCAGTATGAATGATAGTCTGAAGATACATGGCATGCTGTATGTACAGTCTTTTCTGACCATTATATTTTCAGAGACATGAAACTAATTTTAGTTCAGATTTAAATCTTGTGTGTATTAAAGGGTGTATGTATGTTTTCTAGTTTTGATATTACGCACTAATTGTAGACAAACACTCCCATTGGTGTCAATCATTTCCAATTGTCTGCAAAAACATGTCTGGCCATTGTGCTACCAGCATTTGAAATGAATAAAAGCAATATTACCTCCCTTGAAAGCAGAATGAGTTGGTGACAGGAAGAGCACCTGGCTGTAGAAAAATCTAGCTTACAGAATTTTCTCTGACCAACGGAAACCAGGAAAAACACGTTAAAATGCAAAAACACACAAAAGAGAAGCATCATATTTTATTTTCAAATTCTCCTCCTATCCTCTTTTTTCCTCACACACTCTTCTCTTCCTCTTCCTCCTCTTACTCCTACTCCTCTTTTGAGTTTCCTCTTCCCTCAAGCTGTCTTAATCTTCTTTAATTTCTTCAAATCTAATCATTTGTATTAATTTCTATAACCATTCTTTCATATATACCTGAGCGTTATCTGTCGTATACTTTGGAAGTATACTTTGGCCACCATGGGGTAATATCAGGAAATATGACGTGCACCAGTAGAATAATTACAATTTTAACTTTTATCAAATTTCTCGGTTGTTACTCAAAATTATGAAATGAAGACGAATTTTCAATGAGAAAATATCCATTACCTTAAAATATAAATAAATAAAATAGATTTCTCATTTGTATATTTGCAATAAATATGTTATTATTTTTTCTCAGTTTTATCAAAATATAATCACATTCTATTCCATTGAAAACCTATCTCTGCAAAATTTCATTTTTAAGAAATGTATCCGATCCAGAAAGTTATTATAAGACACTCGGTGAAAGAACGAACCATAGTGGTTTCAGTATTTGGCTCATGATTGTAAGGTCAAGTGTTCAATCCCCAGCGGTGCGCTGTGTCCTTGAGCAATGCACTTCATTTCATCTTGCTTCAGTTCAGTCAGCTGGCAAAATTAAGTTGTACCTGTAATTCAAAGGGGTCGTGCTGAATCTCCCCGAGAAATATGTCAAGGGTATGCATGTCTGTGGAGTACTCAGCCACTAGCATGTTATATGGATGTAAACACACCAACATCGGTTGTCACGCAATGGTGGGGGACAAATACAGACACACAAACATATATATATATATATATATATATATATATATATATATA
>NC_068999.1:5509455-5510473 GCF_001194135.2 Octopus bimaculoides | reverse complement strand
TATATATATGTATATATATATATATATATACATATATATATAGTTATATATATGGGGATGGTCATTTGGCCAATGAATACACACACACACTGTGTGACTATATATCTCCCTTGCAAGATATTGGTTGACTTCTTCTGGCTGTGATACAAGACATGTCCTTGCACTGAGATTGAACCACTGACCACATGGGTTCAAAGCAAGCGTATTAACCACAAAGCCTTACCCACACCTCTATTATTTCTCATGTATGGACTATTTCTATCGTTTTCTTTTTTACCTTTTGCAGGGCTACATAAGATTTTATGGAGAACAGGGTAAGTGACTTCATCTTTCTCTCTCTCTCTCATTTATTCCTTCTCTTTCACCTTCCTCCAATTCTGCCTCCCTCTTTTTCTTTCTCTGTCTCTCTCTTTCTCTCTCTCTCCCCCTATCTATCTCCTCATCCCCCGTTTCTCTCTTTTTCTCTCTCATTTCTTCCCTCTCTTTCACTTTCCTTCAATTCTATCTCTTTTTCTTTCTCTCTCTCTCTTCATCCCCTCGTTTCCCATTTCTCTCTCTCTCTCTCTCTCTCTCACACACACACACATCTTCCTTCTCTTTTACTTTCCTCCAATTCTATCTCTCTCTCTCTCCCTATCTCTCTCCTCATTCCTCCCTTCCTCGTCCCTGTTTCTCTCTCTTACACTCTCTCTCTCATTTCTTCCCTCTCACTTTCCTCCAATTCTATCTCTCTCTTTTTCTTTCTCTCTCTATCTCTCTCCTCATCCTCTCGTTTTCCATTTCTCCTCCTTTCTCTCATTTATTCCCTCTTTCTCTTTCCTCCAATTCTATTTCTCTCCGCATCCCCTCCATTCCTCATTCCCCATATCTCACTCTCTCTCTCTCTTCTGCTCTCTGTCCCTCTCCCCCACTCTCTCCCTCTCTCCCCTACTATTTCATTAAACAATCTCCTCCGTCCCACAACCACCAAAAACTAACTTTTACACTCAATTTAAACTTCAAGAAACTTCTATTTATT
>NC_068999.1:5501219-5508728 GCF_001194135.2 Octopus bimaculoides | reverse complement strand
TATATATACATATATATATACATATATGTATATACATATATGTTTGTATATATATATGTATGTGTATATATATATATTTATATATTTATGCACAAATACACACACATATACATGTACATATGTGTATGTATGTGTATCAATATGTATGCATATTTATACATGTGTGTGTGTGTATGTGTGTGTGCATGTGTCTTTCTTCTCATTACACACCAATCAGAAAGTACAATCTTTGATTTGATCTCTCTCGACACGAGTCAACCCATTGGAAACTTGCAAACTTCTTGTGCAGCTATTGTTGTTGTTGTTGTTGTTGTTGGTGGTGGTGGTGGTGGTGGCGGCGATGGCGGTGGTGGTGTTGCTATTGTTTCTGCCCCAAAACAAAACAAAATGCAGTCTTTGTTTTCTCATGAATAAAGAATTGAGTGAACAACAATGAAGATGATTCTATTTTACCATTTAAATCAAGTTCCTCATTCACGGAAATGATCCCTGTCTTCCCCTAACAACCTAAGTCGGATGGCAATCTGATTTTGTCTTTACACATATGTGTATACATACACATATATACACACACACACACTATATATACTTATACACATACATATATATAATATATACATATACATACATACACATATATATATAATATACACACACACACTCAAACATATATATATATATATATATATACACATATATATATACACACAATATATATATACCTATACGCATATATATAATATATACATATACAAACATACATATATATATAATATACACACACACACTCCAACATATATATACATATACATCATCATCATCATCATCATCTTTTAACGTCTGCTTTCCATGCTAGCATGGGTTGGACGATTTGACTGAGGACTGGTGAAACCAGATGGCTACACCAGACACACACATATATATATATATACACACACACACACTATATATATATATATATATATACAAACATACATATATATTATATACACACACTCAAACATATATATATATATATATACATATACATACATATGTATATATACACACACACACATATATACACCGATATATACATATATATATATATATATAGTTACAAATATACATGTATACTTTGATATACACATACACACGCATACATACACACACACACAAACATATACATTTACATATATATATATACATATATACATTTACATATATATACACATACATACATACGTCTGTATGCATGTATATTTCTTTTGTTCCTTTTCTTCATTTCTTCCACTCCATCAGCTTCAACTTTTCCTTGTATCCGTCTGCTATTGATGAAATGTAATAACCAGCCACAAACACTTTTCATACAAACGTGTGTGTGTGTGTGTGTGTGTGTGTAATTATATAGTGTGGTTCAAATTTAAATTACGCAGCGATTAACCACTTAACTATTTGTGTCCTTGTATATCAAAAAGGGAAACTGTGGAAAGGATTCATATTCTCGTCCAAGTTTCTTGATTTCCTTTCTTTGGTCTCCAGAGATAAAGAGGTCACAGAGTACACGTGAAACAAAAAAAAAATAAATAAATAAAACAAAACAGGAGAATCAGTCCATAAGATATCTAATTATTAGTTACGAACAGACTGGTGTATATTGTTTTGGTTTTTACATGTACACGTGTTGTCCACTCTGCTGGTCAGTTGGCGTTAAGAAGAGCATCCAGCTGTAAAAACCATGCCAAAACAGACACAGATGTCTGTTGCAGGCTCCTGCCTGGCCAGTTCCTGTCAAACTGTCCAACCCATGCCAGCATGGAAGGCGGATGTTCAACGATGACGCTGGTGTATATACATCATCATCATCATCATCATTTAATGTTTGTTTTTCATGCTGGTATGGGTTGGACTGTTTGACAGGAGCTGGCCAGCCAGAGAGCTGTGCCAGGCTCCACTCATCTGTTTTGGTTTGGTTTCTATGTCTGGATGCCCTTCCTAAAGCTCATGCATTACCCCATGTCAGTCTGCTTTGTGGCCACACAGCTTTTTTTGTTGTATATGTATGTTTTATTTTGTCATGTTTGTTTTCGTCAATGCCCAGTACATTCATTAGCTATTCCCAGTGACTTTTTACCACTGGCGCCACCAAGAGTGAACAATATCAATGTTAAAGACGTGAGATGAAGAACGAGCTACAAATTTTTTCATTAATTATACTTTTTAATTTTATTTTAGAAATTTGAATGACAGCAGAGTTGATAAGTTTATCAACAACTCCACAAAGGGCTAAATGATAAAAGAAAAATATTGACTCCTTGTTTTGACTCGTGCGAGTCCAGGCATGATTTGTCCAATTCTGGTGTTATCAGAGTCCAGAATTTTTTGTTGTGTTTATTGTTTTATTTATTCATTTGTTTATGTATTTCTTTTTTTTTTTTAAATTTTAGATCTTCCTGATGACATGAGATGAAAGTGGAAACAGAGGGGAAAACGAGAGAGAGAGAGAGAGAGATTAAGAAAGATGAAAAGTCTGTAAGCTGTTTGTTCTAACCCAGCTACGAAGGAAGAAGTGAAAAGGTGATACTTTGAAAAGGAGATTTGCCTGTTGCTAACAAGCTAATCACCGTCATAGATTAGCAACACATAGCTAATCTGGTCACCTTCTAATGTTAGCAACGCTAGCTTGTCATTTTTTGAAGATTAATACCATCAGCTAATAACAACCCACTGAGATTAGCAACACTGACTGATCATCTTTGGAGATTAGCAACACTATCAATATCAGCAAATAATTCACAGAAATAAGCAACCCTAAAAAATGAATTCTGGGAGATTAGCAATGCAAATTCACAGTACAAGCAGATTAGCCCTGCTAACTAATCACCCTCAAAAATTAGTCACATCAGCTAATAGTCCACGGAGATTAGCAACACAAATTGATCATCTTTGAACACTAGCAACAGTAGTTAATCACTCACAAAGATCAGTAACACCAGCTGGTCTTCAAAGACTAACAACACCAGCTAATCATCTTCACAGATTAGCAACACCAGCTAATCATCTTCACAGATTAGCAACATTGGCTAAGAAAAAAAAAAAACTCACAGATGCTATTTTATAAATTTTATTTTTTTACTTTTATTTTTCACACATGGATTCACTAAAAAAAATGCTCAAAGTTAAAATTTCCTGATGCTTTGTTTCATTGCAGATGAATCTAAGCCACCACATCACTTAGCATATTGTATGAGTGTGTGCATTTTCGTTTGTGTGTGTGGGAGAGTATGTAAGAATGTATGTATGTGTGTATATACATATATATATATATATATATATATATATAAATGAATCTATATATGTACAAATATCCATGTTTGTATATGTATGTATATATATATATATATATATATATATATATATTTATATATATACGCATACACAGCACAAATTTACACCCATTTAAATCTGATTTACTAATAAACAATTATAACTGATTCTACACACTTCTAATAGAAACAAATATTACACATACATATGTATGTGTGTATATGTATATATATGTATGTATATATTTATGTATATATGTGTGTGTATATATATATATATATATATATATATATATATATATATATTGATAGAAATGGTAAGACAACAAAAGAATGAATGAGACCTCGATATTATGTAAATAGAAGAATTTATTTGTAATATAATATATGACAATTATTCGGTTGCCATAATAAGACTCAGAGTTTCGGATGTCGGGGCAGAAACCTGCTCCAGCATCTCTTCAGTTATCGAGGCTTGTGTATGTGTGCATAATCATCTCATATCCTTTCATTCCATCATCTGTTAACGAATTGTTGGAGAAAAAAATAACATATTCCTGTGTCAGTCTCAACTGAACGGAAGAAACCAAAATACATAAAACTGACGCATTCTGCTGGGTATATATGTACCCCAGCGAAATATTCAGGTTACATTTATGAACATTTACGAATTAAAAAAAAAAAAGAGGGAAAACCAAAGAACATTGGAAAGATGGGGGACGGCATCGGATACTGCAATAGAGAGACTTGAAAAACTTGTCTAAATGCAACGACAACCACAAGACAACATGGCTCTCATTACTTACTTTGGTAATATTTTTAATTGTTTTTCCTTTTTCTGTTCTGTTTTGTTTTATTGTTTATCTCTGTTATTTTTTTATTTTGTTTTAAAATTATAATTTAACAAAAAAAAATTTTCTTTCCCCACCATTTTTTTTTTTTTTCAAGAAAAATATTTCCCGCCAAGACCAAACGAATGTGATATTTTATAGGTGTTATTAAAATATGTTGTACAATAGGACAATATCCATCATCCAGGTTAACTTACAACATGACATATTTATCACTTGGATAACAATCTGTGATGATATTGCATATACATACATATGCATACATACATATATACACACACACACACACACACATGCATATATATACACACGCACACACATATATGCATATATATATATATATGTATATATATACACATGTATATGTATATATATATATATATATATATATATATATATATATATATATATATATATATATATACACACACACACACATATACATATGTGGAGGCGCAATGGCCCAGTGGTTAGGGCAGCGGACTGGCGGTCATAGGATCATGGTTTCAATTCCCAGACCGGGCTTTGTGAGTGTTTATTGAGCGAAAACACCTAAAGGTCCACAAGGCTCTGGCAGGGGGTGGTGGTGAACCCTTCTGTACTCTTTCACCACAACTTTCTCTCACTCTTTCTTCTTGTTTCTGGTGTACCTGTAATTCAAAGGGGCCAGCCTTGTCACACTCTGTGTCATGCTGAATCGCCCCCAAAAACTATGTTAAAGGTACACGCATCTTTGGAGTACTCAGCCACTTGCACGTTAATTTCACATGCCAACTGGAACCCTCATCGTTGTAACTGATGGAGTGCCATAGTATATACATATACATTTATATATATATATATATACATACACACACACACATACACACACATGAATATGCATATATATATTATATATTTACTTAATTTCTTTGAGTTCTGTTTTTCTTTCTTTTTGCATTTTTTATTTGTTTGTTTCCATTTTCCATTAATTGTCAGAAGGCACCAAGATGACAGACTCATTAGCACATTGCACAGAATGCTTAATGGCATTTCGTCCATGTTTTCACATTCTGAGTTCAAATTACTCCGAGGTCGACTTTGCCTTTCAACCTTTCGGGGTCAATGAAATAAGTACCAGCTGAACAATGGTGTTGATATAATCGACTAACTCCCTCCCCACAAATTTCAGGCCTTGTGCTTATAATAGAAAGGATGATTACTATTATTATTATTATTATTATTATTATTATTATTATTGCTATTATTACTTGATGAAAACCCTCAGCTTATTTTGTTGGGTGTGATGGAAAGTGTCAGCTGTCCACAGCCGGTAGACTAAGGTGACACTTGTTTACTGGTCATGCTTCAAGGACCCTGCGAAGAATTCTTCCTTTTCCAAGCAATGCTGATTCTTGTACATGTTCTACCTTCATTCTCTCCAGATACCACATGACCTCTATAACCACTGCCACATGTCACATTGCCATACAGTACCCCCAGTCCGTCTCTCCACCTTCATTATCACATGTTACATTACTGTTTGCCTCTTCACATACCATGTGATCTCTACCTTCATTTCCACATGTTAAATTACCACACAGTCTCTTCAGCCTGTCTCCTTACTTGTTTTACTACATGTTATACTGTTATACAGTCCCTTCAGATTCCTCAGGACTTCCCACCTTTACTACATGTTCTGAATGGCACCCCTAGCTACCACAATGCCTGTATATTCACTACATGTTAAACTGACAAATGGTGCTACCTTCCAGTTACCACATGTCTTCTGAATTCACTACTTCATGTTACCCTGTCATACAGCCTCTCTAGGTACCTGATGGCCTTTGCAATATTCTTTTACTTGTTTCAGTCATTTTGAATGTGGCCATGCTGGAGCACCGCCTTTTAGTTGAAGAGATTGACCCCTGGACTTATTCTTTGTAAGCTCGGTACTTATTCCAGCAGTGTCCTTTGCCGAACTGCTAAGTAATGAAGACGTAAACACACCATCATCAGTTGTCAAGCGATGGTGGGGGAACAAACACAGACACACAAATACATACATATATATATATATATATATATATATATATATATATATATATATATATATATATATATATATATATATACGATGGGCTTCTTTCAGTTTCCATCTACCAATACCAAATCCTTTCACAAGGCTTTGGTCAGCCCGAGGATAGTGGAAGACACTTGCTCAAGGTGCCACACTGTGGGACTGAACCCGGAACCATGTAGTTGGTAAGCAAGCTACTTACCACACAGCCACTCATTATACATTGGGACTCTCCATGTCCCACAGGACCTATACCTCCACTGCTACATGTTACAGTGCTACATCCTAGGTACCACACAACATCCACCTTCACTACCACTCATTAACCCCCACAGTTACCACAGGCCCTCTGCTTTTTGATATTACACTGCCATACATGCCCTCCATGTACCACAGTTCCTCCAACTTCACTACCACATGTCATAAAGTCTCTCTAGATATCACATGTTAAACTGCTATACAGTAGTACCCTTTAGGTACTGCAGGATTTTTATCCCCTAATTACTGTGCAACACTGCCATGTGGTGGAACACTCTTGGTACCATAGAACCTCTACTTTCGCTACCGAATGTTAAACTGCCATAGAGTGATACCCTCCAATCGCCACAGAACCTCCACTTTCACTGCCATGCAGTGCTACACTAGGTGTCACATGACCTCCACCTTCGCAACTAAATGCTAACCAGCCATAAGAATGTACCTTCCAAGCACCACAGGTCCTCTACCTTCACTACATGTGGTGCCTTCCAGCTATCATAGATTTCTACCTTCATCGCCACATGTTACATTGCTGTACCATTTTACCAGTCTCTATACAAGGTGCGTTCAAAACGTATCCAAGCTTTGGGCATAAAAAAAAGGCAATTTTGAACATTTCATAAATTTCGTTTAATCACTTTTAAATTACTCCCCTTGGGAGTTCACACATTTCTCCCAATGGTTCTACCACTCCTGGTAACACCTTTGGAACACCTCCTCTGGAATGCTGTGGAGCTCTACCGTCGCTTTTCTCATAATTCCCTCTTACGACTCAAATTGCTTCCCATTCAGCGTGGTTTTCAGTTTGGGAAAGAGACAGAAGTCACACGGTGCCAGGTCGGCAAAGAAGAGAGGTTGTCGAACAAGTGATGCGTTGTTCTTGATCAGAAACGCTTGGATCACATGGACGGAATGAGCGAGCGCATTGTCGTGGAGTGGCTGACAATTCTTTGCAGACCACGTATCCAGCCGCTTGCGAAATGAGGAAGAGAAAGACTGAGATGATGCTTTCTGCACAAGTGTAGCCAGAATGTGT
>NC_068999.1:5500332-5501052 GCF_001194135.2 Octopus bimaculoides | reverse complement strand
TCTACCTACGCTATTGGCTGACTAGATGGCATTAAAATATGGCCCTGAAGATCTCTGATGGAGTCGTCGGAGAGGAATGGTGCCCGACCCCCAGCAATGAGGTTGGGAATAGTTAAGGCAAGGCAGGACCAGAGATTGTCTTTCATTAGGTCTACTCAGCCACTTAATCAAATAGATAATCATATATCATCATCGTTTAAAATCCGTCTTTCATGTTGACATGCGTTCGACGGGTTGACAGGATCAAACGGATCCAAAAGATACATCGTGTTCCGGTGACTGCTGTGGGGTGGTTCCTACAACTGGATGCTCTGCCTATCACCATCTACTTAACATATTTGTTGAATTTTCTAAAACGTTGAAGTAAAAATAAAATAAAAAATAAAGATAAAATAAAATTTGATGGTGGAGAAAAAATATTAGATAAGAATTTTCTCTTTCTTGTTTCTTCATTATCAATCATTTAATTATATTTAACTACGGAAAAAATACCTGGGAAAATATATACATTGAAATAACTACACCTAAAAATTATATACAGGTACAATTATGACTAATAAAAAAAAATGCTTGCTTTGTAATCATGTGGTTTCAGGTTCAGTCCCACTACACAGCCCCTAGGGCAAGTGCTTTCTATTATAGCCCTAGGTTGACCAATGCTTAGAGAGTGGGTTTGGAATTTGCTAGACAGAAACTGAAAGAAGCCCGTTGTGTGTGTAT
>NC_068999.1:5497986-5500322 GCF_001194135.2 Octopus bimaculoides | reverse complement strand
CCCGGTAACTTAGCCTTAGCAGTTCGGCAAAAGACACTGATAGAATATGCACCGTGCTTAAAAATACTACTGGAGTTGATTCATTCACCTAAAATTTTTCAAGGCAGTACCGCAGTTTAATGACTGAAACAAGTAAAAGATATGTGTGTACGTTGCTTTATGTTGAACAAATGAGAGAAAAGTGCTCAATACCTGTAGAGGCTATGGTTGTTTTACCCCAGCCTGAAATAAATGAATTAAATCCATCACATGTCACTTAAAAACTCGAGATGTATTATTGGTGTTCTAACCAAAGAAGAACTAATGGTTATTTCTAGCTGTTGAACGAGCTCCTAAAAATAGCAACCAACCTAATTCGCTTCACAATCTACAGTTTAAAGAAATAAATATAGGAAAGACAGGATAATAACGTCCAAGATATAGTATGTATGCAAAAAAAAAAGACAGGATAGTCACGTACAGAACGCCATTGATCATTAGTTGAATCGATAAGTACTGGCCTTGGTATAAAGAACAACAAGAAGCAGGAACAAAAAAAAAAAGCAAATTGAGTGTGGAGTAATAATTGAATGCTAATCGTTTAAACCGACGAGGACCCATTATATATTCATTGGCAAATAATCACACTCCAGCATGATATAGTATACGGAATCCACAACAACCTACATATATACTAATGATAAATACAGATATTTATATAACATAGTTTGAACTGAAAGTAATAAAAACAGTTTAAATTGCGATCTATACGCAGTATTGAATCGTTTAGTTCAATGTATGATTTGATTTTTTTTTATTATTAAGATTTAATGTTAACTCTAAGTAATTGTCTATTTGAAGGTAGGTTGCTGCTGGCTGTACTATTTCGGTTCCATTCGTTCAATAGCTTAGTTTTCCTTGCATTTATTTGCTGTTTGTCAGTTAACATTTTGGGAGCTTATCAAGCCGTCATCTCTATAAATCCCGCCATGAATAAAACAGATTTTATTATGGATCAACTTTAAAATGTAAAAGCAAGTGCAGACATGGCTGTGTGGTTAAGAAGCTTGCTTTGGGTAAGTATCTTCTGCTATAGCCCCGGGCTAATCAATGCCATATGACTGGATTTGACATCCTGCACTGATAATCCAGTGGATTAGTTTGGAGCCTCTTCAAATTTTGCCGTCGATTTTATTTGGGATAATTTTACTAATTCTTTCAAGCTTCTGTCTTTAGTTGGATGGAGGTGTTTGATTGCAAGATTAGTTTAAAAAAAAAAGAGGGGAGAGTGCCCACGAATACGGATCCTTCAACACCGCCTTCATTGAAAAACTCCTTGTAACCATTTTTTTTTTCAACATCATTAAGTAAGCTTACGATATGTGGTCGCCCGTTTTGCTAGATACAGCAGCCTAATATTGCTCATACCATGTCATCATCTTAAATTCATCATCGTTTTAAAAATACGAAAGACATGTTGGATAACGTGAGCTTAAATATACCACGTACTGTAGCTAGAAATAATATCGATGAGTTTGTCGTGTGTGGATTATCAGTAGATTTACTCATTGAGGACTGACGTGAGTCTAAAATAACATCGTCGTCATCACTATTAACATCACCATCACCACATCGATATCAGCACAATCATTATTATCACCATCATCATCATCATCAATGCCATCATCATCATCAACACCATAGGCATCACCATTAGCTTCTCTAGCGTCATCATCATCATCATCATCATTGTCAACGTCGTCGCCAGCATTGTCATCATCGACATCGTCCACATCGTACCAACGTTTGTTTTTCTCATCTCTGTCTTCGTTATTTATTTCTCTCTCTCTCTCTTTCTCTCTCCCCCACGTCTTCATTCATACACCACCACTACCACCACTTTCCCCATTAAAATATAGAATTCAGAAATTGCTGTAGATTCGCGATTAGTTAAGCATTTGTTTCTTACCGAAGTCTTCCTTTTAATATTCTTAATTTCCTATCCTTCTAAGACAAACTCTGCAAGTTTTAAAGAATCTTTTGTCTTGCCGCCATTTTGCCAATGTTTCTTTGTGTGTGTATTCATGTGTGTATGTCTGTATATGCGCGTGTTTGTGTGTATGTGTGTATTTCCTTCTCTTCTGCGTTTTTATCATTTTGCTGGGGTTTTTTTTCTTATTATTGTTATTATCATTTTTGTTGTCCATTATTTGTCAAATTGGTAAATCGACAAAAGCGTCATCAGTTTCTTTCTTTTTGGAATAAATACTGGCAACCGCCATAATTGTCATAGAAAGAAGGGAAAAAGTATAGGAAAGAAACAAAATACATCGCAAACGGACGCCAAAGAAGAAAGA
>NC_068999.1:5496794-5497835 GCF_001194135.2 Octopus bimaculoides | reverse complement strand
TATATATATATATATATATATATATATATATATATATATATTACACACATATATATATGTATGTATGTATGTATATATTATATATATTATTATAATATCTATAATATAATTCTACGTGTTTCTGCGGTCCTGTCTCTGTTTCGTCCGTGTGTTACACCTACGCCTGCCTTGACGTAGGCGTAACACACACATATAGAGAGACAGACAATGGAGACTAAAAGAGAGAGAAAGGGAGAAGGTCTATATCATTCTGCATTTTCGTGTTCAAGTCACATGCACAGCCGAAATGTCATAAAGTTTCGTAAATTAAAGATATATCGATAGTTAGTTAAATTAAAGCGAAATAACCTTAGCAAATAGCTGTGTATGTTGCACTTTTATTATTATTATTTTTTGTATTCAAAGCCAAAAGCTATGGCCATGCTGGGGCACCGCCATAATTTATTTATTTGTTTATTTGTATTTCGCTTAAATGCTTATCGATATTATGAGAGTAGAGAAATACAGAAGGAAATGTAGATATGACAGTCATCTATCTATCTATCTATCTATCTATTTACGTGTTTCTGCGTATATATTCATCTTTTATTTCTCGGATTATAAAGCACATCGTATCTGTCAAACATATCAAAAGCAGGAAGATAAGCAAAACCTCCTTAGTTCGTTTCGATTATATTTTCGAAGTTCAGGTTTGATTAGATGGCAGGATATCAAAAAACGTTTTTGAAATTTCTTGCTTGTGTTTAATATAATAACATAATGTTTTCAAATATGCTCACTTACACTGTAGAATTTCCACGGATCCCGCTAGTATTTATTGATATATAATTTACACGCACACGCAAGCGTGCACACATACATACACATATATACGACGGGTTTCTTTCAGTTTCTGTCTACCAACTCCACTCACAAAGATTTGGTCGGCCGAGGCTACAGCAGAGGACACTTGCCCAAGGTGCTATGAATTGGGACTGAACCAGGAAACAAATGTCTTATCACATACCTGCGCCTGTGCATATATATATATATATATATATA
>NC_068999.1:5494597-5496753 GCF_001194135.2 Octopus bimaculoides | reverse complement strand
TATATATAAGGCGAGCTGCCAGTAACGTTAGCACGCCGGGCGAAACGCTTAGCGGTATTTCGTCTGTCTTTACGTTCTAAGTTCAAATTTCTTTCCTCAGTCGAGTTCCAGATCATCTTTGCAATTTCGGCTGGTTATACTGGAGATTGCTCCAATCTGGCCAGCCCCAAGGAAAAACTAAGCTAAGAGCATTAAAATCCTTGGAAGAAAGCAGCAAATGTATACGAAAACAAGGACGGGAAAAAAACGGAGAATGTTACACAAATACAAATAACAGGACATAACAATAGGTGTCTTTCGACTAAGGACGAATTAACTTCAGCTGGCGTATGTGGAAATAAAGCCTTACGGCAAGGATACAATATTTCACAGGCACATATACATTGGTACTTTGAATCAGTATTATGCGATCTGGCAGTCCTTTTACAAGGAATTTCGTCTGGTGTTTTTTTTCTTTTAACAAAGGCCCTGAAGAGACTCACATACATAAATATGAATTGTTTATAAATCAACGAAACAAATTGTTAACTTTATTTGTTGTTTTTTTTATTTTATATTATATTTATAGTATATTATATTATATCATAATGTAATAAATTGTTAAATTATCAACTGTATTTCTCTATTTCATTTATCATTTGTTATTTGCATTTATATGCTTATTTCTGTGGTATTCAACTGCCGTAGCAGTTAATTGGATGTTTTACACCCTTTTGAAGGAATCGTTTTTCCTCCTTCGTTTGTTATATATATTTATATATCATACTATATTATATTATGTTATATCATATTATATATAACATATATAATACATATATATATATATATATATATATATAACGCATATATATGTATGTGTGTATGTATGTATATATATATATTTATATATGGATGTATGTATATATATATATATATATATATATATATATATATATAATAAATCCTATTTCCCAACGTCTTAATTTCCATTCTTGTCTTTTCTAGTTGGATTTCTTTCGTGTTTTCTTACTCTTTTTTTTGTTGTTGTTATTGTTGATTTTACAGATTTTCACATTCCTTCTTTATCGCGTTCCTTTTTCGTATTTTTTTCCATAATTTTTTTCCTTTATTTCTTTTACTTTTCTGTTTATTTGTTTCTCCTTTTTCCAATCCAACCAGTTTCTCATTTTTCTCTATTTTATTATACACACTGCACGCATGAATACATTTTTTCCGTATCAAATTATCATATCGTGAACATAAACACACATACACACACACACACACACACACACACACACACATGCAACTTTTCATATTTTTACTCTTATCATTTTTCTTATTATTTTTTATACTTATATATACATGTATATGTGTCTGACTGTATATATATATACATACATATATACATACACATGTATATATTTATATGTACATACATTCAAGCTCACACATACATATATGTTATTTCGTTTTCGGTTTCCTTTTGGAATTTTTTGGTGTATTTTTTTTACATACCAAAAATGTTGCCTGTTTTATTTATTAATTTATTCATTACTGTCTGTTAAGTGTTCTTCCTTTTTATAATATTTGAACCTAGTTGACTGCTAAACAATGCATAAATCGATCTGACCTTTAGTTTCACAATTACCATTGTAATTATATCATTATGAATGCTATTGTATTGTATACTTTATTGAATTTCTGTATTGTAAATATAGAACTGATCATTATCATCAATCATGATCAATCTAAAAAGACGGCGGAGATTGAAACACCGCCCGGAGAGGCAGTTATCTGTCTATAACTCATCGACTTCACGAATGTTCGAAGGAACGGCGTGAAATCGATCGTGGAACTGAAAAAGAAAGCAAAAAAAAAAGTAGAGGAAATGCTGCTCTAGACAAGTATGAAATAACAGAATCCCTTTTCAATTCCCAGAAGGACAAACTGTGAGTAAAAACAAACAACAGGTTTTACCGTCTTGCTTCCGTTGGTGCACTGACGACCTTCGTCAAATACGAAACCTAACATCCGTTTTCCAAAAGATCGTCTTTACGTCGAGACATTGGTGTTTCTTAAACAATACAACCTCTCTAGTCTACGACCCAGGTCGCCTGAAAAGGGCGAGCATCTTGAAGGAGAAAAGAAGTGAAAAAAAAAAAATAATAATAAGT
>NC_068999.1:5492360-5493436 GCF_001194135.2 Octopus bimaculoides | reverse complement strand
TTATGCGTGTTTTGAGTCGGTCTGAGGCTATAGTAGAAGGGGCCATGCAGTGGGACTGAACCTGGAACCATGTGGCTGGGAAGCAAGCTTCTTACCACACAGCCACGCCTGCGCCTATATCAAACAAAATTTCAAAAGTTGCTTTTTTCATAAAGATACGTACAAAACCTCGTCTTTATCCACGAAAAGAAATAGAGCTTAATTCACTGTATTTCACGTTGGAATTTAAGTTGGAGTATACAGTAATCCTTCGCTATATCGCGGTTCACCTATCGCGTACTCAGTACATCGCGGTTCCCCTATCGTGTACTCAGTACATCGCGGATTTTTCTGGCTAATATATGTAAATTTATATCGCGAGCTACTCACTATATCCGGGTTTCTGAGGCCGATAGGTATTTATATTTTATTAGATTTGAATTTGTTTCTGTGAGAGGTTCTGTAACGTAACACCTGCGAGATTCGAGGGATTACTGTTGGTAATAAACGAACGAGAGATTGGCACAGAGAATTCGAAACGGTGTAGAGACAAATGGCTGCCTAAACAAGCGAATCTAATTTATATTAGATATAAATTAAAAAGACATAATGAAACAAAGTTCCACTTGCTTTCTTATTCCAATATATCGACGATTATTAGACAATAATGGTTCACGTATTCAAATTTGTGAATAATTTGCTGACTCGCAAAAAATACGAAGCTAAAACATCGATATTCTTTGGAAAACATTAAACAAAATTGTGAATTTTTTGTGACAAAACTGTAAAATGATGCATACTCTCGTCTTCTACAATACGTCACATACACACACATACACACACACACACACACTCACATATACACAGACACACACACACACATAATTACATGACTACATACAATAGGCGCAGACGTGGTTGTGTGGTAAGAAGCTTGCTTCTCAACCACATGCTTCCGAGTTCAGTCCCACTGCGTGACACCTTGGACAAGTGTCTTCTACTAAAGCCACGGGCAGACCAAAGCCTTGTGAGTGGATTTGGTAGTCGGAAACTGAAAGAAGCCTGTCGTATATATATATATATATATATATATATAT
>NC_068999.1:5489321-5491649 GCF_001194135.2 Octopus bimaculoides | reverse complement strand
TATATATATATATATATATATATATATATATATATGTCTTCGGTACTCATACAGCTTCCGTCGCTATTAACTCATTTTTACCCAGCCCGCCAGCTATCTGTGACACCAGTGACCAATTAGTCACTGTCTTTTCTATATATCATTAGAGGCGAAGTTTTGCTAACATGCGGTAATAGTGGATACCTGCTGCTAATGACGCACAAATCTGCAGAAATTACGTGATCTAGCAGTTCCACTGCCGATGCTGGTTATTTTTCGTCTCATACTTCTGTCCTTTTTTAGCACTATATGTCTATACGAGATGCTTTCTCAAGACAGCTACCGCAGTATTATGGCGTTCTTACAGTGAATCTACGTTAAGTAGGATATACAGATTGTTCTACACATGCGCACGCGCGCGCATGTATGTCTAAGGAGAAAAACAGACATAGATACACAAAGAAACAGCTGGTGTAAGAAGGAGAGAATAACGACCAATATCTCACCTGACCAAGTGATCTTGCCATCACCGTTTTCGTCACCGAGAGCGTAATAACTCATGCTGTCCCGTATTTCTTCATCACTCATACCCATCCGCAATCCGATCTTCTCAATATCGTCTTTTGTGATGATATTGTCATTGTTGGCGTCTTCTAGTGTAAACCATTCACGTGCCTTCATAGAATTAACTTCAGGATGACTCACTGCCAGGATATACTCCGGAATAAAATCAATCATACCATTTTCTGCAACACAAAGAACCGGTAGAGTTTACCCATTTAATTTAAACAATTTTAATTTAATTAAAGCACTTAATTTAAACTATCAGAGGGATAATATTTGTTTTTGAGTTGTGAACCTAATACGTCACTTGGTCTAACACTATCACAGTCTCCCATGCATGTTTTTTGAGTCTGTTCTGTTGTAAACAATCAGACGAGGTTCACGATCTGAAGAAAGATGTGGTGATGGTGGTGGTGGTGGTGGTCGTCGTCGTCGTGGATGTAGCGGTGGTGGTGTGGAGGTGATGCGGTAGTGGTTGTGCTTGTGTGAGTAACGGTGGTGGCCGCGGCGGCGGTGAGACGTTTATAGGAGTTGTTGGGGAGATGTTGTTGGTAGTAGTAGTAGTAGTAGTAGTAGTAGTAGCAGCAGCAGCAGTAACGGTGGCTGCAGCTACTGTTGTAGTTGTCCCCATCTTAATGTGGTCTTACTTACTATTTAGATCTCTGCTTGCTATGAATTCTTCCACCAAACTTTTTGAAACGGTAGGATCGTATTTCATGAGGTAATTGGTGACTTCTTTCTTTGTCGCTCTGCCATCTTTGTTCAAATCAAAGAAACGGTGGAACCGCTCTTGGAGAGCTAGAAAAACAGGTAACAAACAAACATAGAAATGTTATTTTTACTGGCAGGCGAAATAATAATAATAATAATAATAATAATAATAATAATAATAATAATAATAATAATAATAGTAATAATAATAATAATAATAATAATAATAATAATAATAATAATAATAATAATAATAATAATAATAACAACACATACATACATACATATATATATATATATATATATATATATATGGTGAAAATTGATAAACATCCTTCAGTTATATATTCGTTACTTCCAACTTTAATACCATATCGCCTGAAGAAATGAATGCATGAACTAAGATCTGCCTGATGTCCTTTGATATAACGGATTGTACAGTAATCATCCCAGGAATACGGATTATGGTCGTAAGAAACATCAATATATTTATAAATTCAATCCATGGATTACTGTTACTATATATATATATATATATATATATATATATACACTCACACACAGACCGTATCTATGTTTATACAACACTAGCAGACATACCCGGCGCTGCTCGGAATTTAACATATTTTAGCATATTTTTCATAATAAACATAGTACGTTCCAAACGGTTTTTATTCCAACAAATTGCTACCTATGGTAGTATAGGAACAGGATATTATTGCTACCACTAAGACAATGCAGTTAGAAGTCTACATCAGTTCATCTATTTAATACAACCTACTTGTATCATTTCAGTAGCTGTTTTTTTCCAGTTTGAACAGAAACAATGCGTGCACCATGCAGGCAGTCGTACGAAAGAGGGTCTTCTGCACTCGGGGGAGTGGGGGCATTACTCATTATGTGAAAAAATTTAAGAATTTAAAACCATCTCTGGAACATAAGTAATGTATGTTCCTAGTTTGGAGAAAATCGGTTGCGAACTTCAGAAGTTCCTCGGGTTTAACACACACGTACGCACTACGCGCGCGCACGCACACACACACACACACACACACACACATCCTTAGTTTTATA
>NC_068999.1:5488970-5489311 GCF_001194135.2 Octopus bimaculoides | reverse complement strand
ACACAAAGACACCGACACACACACACACACACATATGTACGCAGAAACATTTATACATATACATACACGTATGTATACAAATACTAGGTTCACCAAATAACTCAATAAATGACAAATTCTAATGGGAAGCCACAAATTCTCATCAGTTCATTATTAAAGGCCAGCGGGAGGATGACAGTGGTTGCTGTGAACATGGAGAACTTCGTCCTTACCTGCGTGAATGCGACGGTGTAGGATGGTGTGTATATTTCTGAGTGTATTTGCACTGATACACAATGTGTTGAAAGCACACATACACATATCCATGTACATTCATTGATATATATATATATATATATATA
>NC_068999.1:5484141-5488616 GCF_001194135.2 Octopus bimaculoides | reverse complement strand
ATATATACATATATATATATATATTTCATATTTATATATATTTTATATTTATATATATTTTATACTGTGAAACTCGGGCAAGTGTCTTCTACTAAAGCCTCGGGCCGACCAAAGCCTTGTGAGCGGATTTGGTAGACGGAAACTGAAAGAAGCCTGTCGTGGATATATAAATATGTGTCTGTGTGCGTGTCTGTGTTTATCCCCCACCATCGCTTGACAACCAACGTTGGTGTGTTTACGTCCCCGTAACTTAGCGGTTCGGCAAAAGAAACCGATAGAATAAGTATTAGGCGTACAAAGAGTAAGTCCTAGGGTCGATTTGTATGACTAAAACTCTTGCATATGTATACACATACATACACGTAGTTATGTGTATGCATACATGTGTATGTGTACCTGTCTTTGTATATAATATATATGTGGATATATATATATATATATAGAGAGAGAGAGAGAGAGACAGACAGACAGACAGACAGACAGAGACAGACAGAGACAGACAGAGACAGAGACAGAGAGAGAGAGATACACATATATATACATACATACGTACGTACAGATAATTCCATTAGCATTTATTCTACTGACATACATATAAATAGATTAAATGTTAATTAATGTGGTGAGATGTTTGGGGTTTTTTATTTAATTAAAAAGTGGTGCATTTCGGCAAATGCCTTGAGGTCAAAATGTATTCCATGATTATACATTCATGTACAAGTATGGCTGTATGAGTGTACAAGTATGGATATATATAAGCATGCAAAAGGTGTACATATGTATAAGTATGTATATACGTATATATATATATATATATATATATATATATATATATATATATATATATATACACATACACATATACATATATTCATGCATACCATACATATATTCATGCATACATACATACATCCATATATACACACACACAAATATATATACATATGTGTGTGTGCATATATATGTGTGTGTGTTGAAAAAAGATTAGAGATGTAAACAAATCATATTGTACATATATATATAGATATTTCCACCCCCATCTTTTATATATATGTGTATGTATGTGTGTGTGTGTGTGTGTGTGTGTGTGTGTGTGAGTGTACGTGTACATGCGAATATACGTACGTATATATTCATACATATATGCATATATAGGAACATATGTAGATTTGTACACACATCAGAAATTCATATACACACGTACACACACACACACACACTCACATACACACACACACATACACACACACACACACAAATACACACACACACACACACACGCCACTTCAATATATATCGACGGTATTGCGCGCATATTACGAAATTACACATTAAGACATGTTAATAACATTTTCTCTGTTTTTCGCTTTATTTTTCCTATTTTGTAATTTGTTGGTTGGTATTTTGCTTATATTCATGTTCTTTTTCTTTATTTTTTTATTTGTTTGTTTCTTTTTTTGCTGGGTTTTTTTCGTTTTATTTCTTTGGCTTGGTCTAAACTAAAATCTAATTATATTGAAATGAGAAACCAGAACCACAGTAGAAATTACAAAATAGAAACCGGAATTTTTTTGCAAAAGACCTTTTGGATGGAATATGCTAAGTCTCTGATGCCAATCTTTGTGTGTGCGTGTGTGTGCATGTACGTGGTGTGCGTGTGTGTGTGTTTGTGTGCGTGTGGTGGCTCTGATTACGTGGGCACTAAAGAAGCTTTTCTGAATGGGTTGGTAATTGTGGATAACGTTCACGCACCCGTATAGACACATGCACACATACACATATACACACACAAACAAATTTAGATAGACAGATAGGTACATAGACATCCATGTACATATACATTTATATACGTATGTGTACGTATATATATATATTATTCTTTATATAGAATTATGGATAAAATCACTTTAATGAATTTAATGAAGTGGTCAGCGTGAAATAAAAAGCTTGTAGGTAATTTTATATACTAAATTTATAATTATATATACATATCTATATTAAAGGAAGCGGATTGACCACCCCAACACGCTAGATATAGATGTCATTTGGCATCTATATCTAGCGTGTTGGCGTGGTTAATAATCCCCTCTCTTTAAAATAATTATGTATATAATTATAAATTTAGTATATATATATATATATATATATATATATATATTTTAAAATATTTTAAAATATAAAAGTGTATAGAATCTTTCTATACACAAACAGGTACGTATTTGCAACTACATAATTATTCATTAATTAGCGATCTCACTGACGAGCCACAGATCCCAAATTAGCTTATTTTGGAGATTAATGGCGAAACTCGAGTTCGGGATTAACTAATTCACTTTTTTGTTCGATTTTGTGTTATAATCGGCGAGCCTCATGAATTCTTCTTTTCGTAGTTTAGGTTTTCAGTGGCCTTTTTAGCATGTAAGGAGTCCTGTCAAAAGTCTCCTCGTTGTGTATAGAAAGATTCTAACCACTTTTATATTTTTGAAAATATGTTACGTCTTATGACTTTTATTTATGCATGCTAACCACTGGTAATAAATTATGTTAATTTATTAGCCTCATATTTACGATAGTTACTAGCTGACGTACCCGGTAATTCCCGGGAAAGCGGGGCTTAACCCTTGGTTCCGTTCTCATAATTGTTTTGCTAATCCAATAACAACAATACAAAATATGTAGCCCTTAAAACGGGTTTTTTGTGCATTTACAAAGAATACTGAACTGTCTTACACATGATTTTGTTTTTAGGAATTCCCAATAAGATACGAATACCCAAATTGTGAATCCGAGTCTATATTGCATAGCCAACACACTGACAGATTATAACTCAACCACACGTACATCCTTCTTCAACCAAAGGACAAATGTTTTGTCTTACCTTCAATTTTATCCATACCGTAACATGGCTGTAAAAACAAAACGAAAAATGTTTCATTATCAAAAAATTACCAAAATTGCAGCTCAAACATTCGCTAAAAAATGTTTGTAGATTTTGTGGGGTGGGGCATGGGGGTAATCCTTTAATCTCTTTAATCCTGTGATTTTATGTCATTGTAACATACACCAACAAATGAACATTTACATCTTTCTTTTACTTGTTTCAATCATTGGATCGCGCCCATGCTGAGGCACTGCCTGGAAAATAAAGGTTTACGAGCACGACGAGACTCAACGACGCCATCTTCATATTCGAAGTCAGATGCCTTGTCCAAACTAGGAAGAAAATGCGCATATGTGTGTAATCGTGTGTGTGGGTAGTAATGTTGAGCGCCAAAGAGGGGGCTGACAATCTGTTCCTCAGAGCATAAGCCAATCACCTATCGGACCCCACTACACCACCTTCCTCCCCACGGACGAACTAATACATAACACGGAAAGGATGTAGAGGAAAGAAAGGAATGATCAATATTTATACTAGTAATTAACCAAATATAAACCAACGATTCAAAATAAAATAGATGGTGTTTGGAAATTTCCAAACAGAAGAAACAATTTCAATCATTCTAAAGAAAATCACGTATTTTTTGAATAAAAAAATTCTTAATTCAACGATAGAATCATCTTTTTGACGTATTTACTTGTCGTGAAATAAATGGTATTTCGAAAAGTAGAAAACGACGAACATTGAAAGACAATAAAGTAGAAGCAAACAGCCATTATCTTTCAAAGGAAATACAGAATTCTTTTTTATTCTAAGAAGTCTCAGTTGTAATTCGCATGTCTTCAGTAGATCTGGGGTTTGTATGATTGTTTATAGGTCTTTTTTGTCTTTTACTTGTTTCGCTCATTGGATTGCAGCCAATATATATATATATATATATATATATATATATATATATATATATATATATATATATATATATATATATATAGGTGCAGGTGTGGCTGTGGCTGTGTGGTAAGAAGCTTGCTTCCCAGCCACATGGTACCGGGTTCAGTTCCACTACATGGCACGTTGACCAAGTGTTTTCTACTATAGCCACGGGTCGACCAAAGTCTTGTGAATGGATTTGGTAGAAGGAAACTTCGTATGTATATATGTATGTATTTATGTGTTTATATCTGTGTTTGTCGCCCAACAATCACTTGACAACCGATGTCGGTGTGTTTACGTCCACGTAACTTAGCAGTTCAGCAAAAGAGACCGATAGAATAAGTACTAGGCTTACAAAGAATAAGTCTTTGGGTTGACTTCTTTGACTAAGTTAAAGGCGGTGCTCCAGAATGGCCGCAGTCAAATGACTGAAACAGATGAAAGAATAAAAGAATAAAAGAATAAAAGAATGTGTGGCTGTGTGGTAAGAAGCTTCCTTCCCAACCACATGATTCCGGGTTCCGTCCCACTGCGTGGCACCTTGGGCAAGTGTCTTCTCCTATAGCCTCGAGCCAACCAAAGTCTTGTGAGTGGATTTGGTAGACGGAAACTGAAAGAAGCCTGTCGTGTGTGTGTGTGTGTGTGTGTGTGTGTGTGTGTG
>NC_068999.1:5479731-5481255 GCF_001194135.2 Octopus bimaculoides | reverse complement strand
TGTGTGTGTGTGTGTGTGTGTGTGTGTGTGTGTGTGTGTGTGTGTGTACGTGGTACGTTTTTTCAGAAATTTCGAAATAACTGTAATCACATTTCTTTGAAAGAATTAACCATCGTGTAACATGTGTCTATGCTTAAGTGTGTATGTGTATATATATATGTGTGTGTGTGTGTGTGAGCGTGTGTGTGTGTATAAATGCGATAATCTGGGTATATGCATGTATACATCCAGATGCACATATGTATAGCTGTATATATATACATATGTTTGCGGATATATATATAAATAAATATATATATATATATGTATGTGTGTATGCATATGTATACATATGTACGAATGTGCATAAATATATATGTATGTCTATGTATATACATATATATATATATATATATATCTACACACACACACACACACACACATATATATATATATATATATATGCACACATATCGATGCGTCTGTCTGTATGTCTCGGGCGCGCGAGCGCGTGTGTGTGAGTGTGTGTTTGAGAAACGCCAACATAATCTCCATTTGGAATTGGTAAAATAATTAACCACATTATAACAAATGTATGTATATTTTAAAAGTATGTGTAGAGTCAGTGTGTGTGTGTGTGTGTGTGTGTGTATGTATGTATGTATGTATGTATATCTATATGTTTGTATGTATGTTTGTATGTATGTATGCCCGTGTGTCTGTGGAAAGTTTTAACATACATTTTCTTTCCACGGAGGAGGAAAAAAATCCATATTTTAATATGTGCGTGTATATGTTTTAGCAGTGTATATCTGTGTGTATGCGTATATATATATATATATATATGCATGTATCTATATGTATGTATGTATGTACTTTTGTATGTACATGTGTGTGTGAGTGCGTTCGTTTGTGAATATGCATTTGTGTATACGATGAGTTTAGTCTATCTCGTGGGTATTTTCTGTGACGTCATACTTCGTATCTTCGTAGGAAGGCTGATCTTGGAGGAATCGTGGAATTGCAAGGGGAGTGGGGAATATTCGTTTCCAATACATTGCTAAAACCAATCTGCCGTTACTCTCGCATATATCTGTATTAGATTAGTATGTATGTATGTATGTATGTATGTATGTATGTATGGTTGTATGTATGTATGGTTGTATGTATGTTTTTTGTTGTTTTTTAGTCTTTGAATCTTCCTGGAAGGTAAGAACTGGTTTCTAACAACGATATAAAGCTCTATCGCTGGAATGTAGACAAAAACACATTCACATGTCAAACTTTTGAGAAGTCTCGCATATTTTTACGGCTCCACTTACAGACTGTATTTGTAATGTACAAATTAGCTGCTTGATATATTTTTTCTGAAAATACTGGTTATTCCCGATTGTCACATAGGCATTTACTCACACAAAGCCAAGTGCACGAATTATATGTATATATGTATGCATATAAATGGTGGAATATGTGAACCGAATCCAAACGCGTTTTTATCCTGGCTCTTCTTTTTTATTTGTCTCCTTTAATATATATATATATATA
>NC_068999.1:5478099-5479117 GCF_001194135.2 Octopus bimaculoides | reverse complement strand
TATATATATATATTCATTCTTACATTTCTACATACATATACATGTATGTTGTATAGATTTACCAGCCCGTGTGTGTGTGTGTGTGTGAATGTATGGATGGGTGTATGTGTGGTGGTAAACTGTATTAGCCTTACAAGTTTCAATCACATATGAAACATATCTGATAAGACCTAATGAATAGAACTGTATATATATTTTGCTATCTACAGTATCCACTTTAAGAACTGCTCTTTAGAAAATGGCAGAGATACTTTAAGAAGGTCAGCAGGCTGTCATTAATATCATTTATTAAGGAATCCGGTGTCTGTTGAGTATACTAAAGGGATTTGAAATCGCGAAAACTTGCTCCTTGTCACGTAGGAATCTCCTTGTCACGTAGAAATCTCCTCGCTCACTGTCTTCATCAAATAAAAATATGCTATAATATTAGCCAGCAGCCGTTGTTTGCTTGAAGTTATGAAGATAAGATATACCATTATACACACACACACACACACACAAACAAACACACACACACACACACACATATGTTTCTATCAAATATATTTTTTGTTTAGGCCTGATTATGATTTCTCTTTCCTTTTCTCTTTTTATATATATAATATATACATGTAGATGTAGGTATGTACATACATGTACGTATATATGCATATACTCACATATTATTTGTATTATTATTATATATATATATATATATATATACAAACACACACACACACACACACATGTTTTTTATCAAATATATTTTGTTTTATTTAGGCTTGATTGTGTTTTCTTGTAACCACATATGAATCGTTGGCGATTTTTTCTCCTCTGTCTTCCTTTTCTATTGGACTTTCCTCTATTTCTGAAGAAGAGCTTTGCTCGAAACGTTAAACCATCTTTCTTTCTTTTCCTGAGCTTCTGCTAATACTTTACATGTACCACCTCCTCACGTTGTTGATTTTTGTATTTGTTCTTCGTTTATTTTTGTATTTACTATATATACATACATACATATGTATATATATATATATAT
>NC_068999.1:5476558-5477838 GCF_001194135.2 Octopus bimaculoides | reverse complement strand
TATAGTTATATATATATATATATATATATATCTGTACATGGAACTCTATATATGTACATATCTTTTATACACATACATACACACATACATATATACATAGATAGATAGTGATATACCTACACCCACACATAACACACACATGTATGTTATGTATTGATATCAATATTAGGTTTTCGTATCACAAACACAAGAATTTACATTTAAGCCGGGAAGTTTTATTCGATTAAATCGATCTCAGATACCTGTATTCACTGCATTGCTGCATTACTTGATCGATCTTAGTAGAATGAAAAGCAAAGTCGAAACAGATGGGAATCGAAGTCAGAACATAAAGAAATGCTACTAAAATGGTTTCCGGGTATTTTGTTCGACATTCTAACATTTCAGCTAACCTTAATACATTTCTAGCAGGAGAAAAATTAAGATAAACACCAGAAGGAATTATTAGTTCCTACGTCCGTTTCATCATTTCAGTTGTTTGGAACTCAGAAGTGGATGTTTCGAGAGCATTTGGATGCTTAACCGCAACGGACAATCAGGGGAACACTTCATTGCATTCTGTTACAGAGAATTCATATCTGCACTTGAAGCATTTAATGCTGGGTTCCAGGTAACTACAATGGGAAACCTGCTTTGGAACTAAATATTTATACTTGGGTTTATCTTAATTGAGTACCAGTCAAATGAGTACCAGTCAAGCACTGGGGCCGATGTAATCGACTTCTCCAACCCCTCGTACCATCATCATCATCATTATCATCATCATTATTGTCGTCTAAGGCGGCGAACTGGCAGAACCGTTAGCATGCCGGACGAAATGCTTGGCGGCATTTCGTTGGTCTTTACATTCTTTGTTCAAATTCTACCGAGGTCGACTTTGCTTTTCATCTTTTCGGTATCGATAACTTAAATACCAGTCACGTACTGGGTCGATGCTATTGACTAGTCCCCTCACCCCAAATTTCAGGCCTTGTGCCTATAATAGAAAGGATCATCATCATCATCATCATCATCATCATCACCTAGTAAGGTGGCGAGCAGGCAGAATCATTAGTGTGCCGAGCAAAATTCCGAGCGCCATTCCATGGCAATTGACTTTGCCTTTCATCCTTTCGGGGTTGATGAAGGAAGTACCATTTGAGCTCGATGTAATTTACTAGCCACTCCTCCTCAAAGAATTTCAAGCCTTCTGCCTACAAAAGTAAGAATTATCATAATCACCCACATCACCATTCTTCCATTTCCATTATTCACGATTATTATGAAACATGTTCAAATAT
>NC_068999.1:5474294-5475777 GCF_001194135.2 Octopus bimaculoides | reverse complement strand
TTAAATGTATTATTTTCACACAATTAATTGAAACAAAAACGGTGAGTTTCGGCAAAAAGCTGGTAACAAAAGTGTTAAAGTAATCTAAATTAAAACTTCCCATCAAAATTTCATGTCAGTTTATTCTCCAAACACCTTCTTAATGAAGACAAACCTATTTTACTAAATTCTTTCTTTTCAAAATTAATTGAAATGAAGTCTGTGTATTTGAGCAGAAATATGGTAACAAAAGGTTTAAAGAGATCTAAATTATAACCTTTCTTCAAAATTTCGTGTTGTCCCATGATCCAAACATTATCTTAATAACAACAAATTTATTTCACTAAATTCTTTCTTTTCAAAATTCATTGAAACGAAGCATGTGTAGTTCAACAGAAATCTTCCATCAAAATTTCATGTTAATTTATGCTCCAAACACCAGCTTTATACAACGATAACGTTACTTTAATGTTTTAATTTTCATTTCCAAAATTAATTGAAACGAAGTTTGTGTGTTTCAGTAGAAACACGGTAACAAAAGAGTTGAAAAGAACTAAATTACAACCTTCCATCAAACTTCCATGTTAATTTATGTTCCAAACGCCAGCTTAATTATGACTAAGTTATTTTAATAATTTTTCTGTTACTTTCAAAATTAATTGAAACAAAGTCGAAGTAGTTCCGCAGAAATCTAGTACCAAGAGGGTCACTTATTTTTTTCTTTCTGATTCCCATCTCAGAAGATGAGGTTAATAATCCAGAAAATTACAATCTTATTAGCAACTCATTTTTGACATTTAAGAAACTGAATACTGCTTGACATTTAATCCGGCACTCTGATGGATTAATTGGAGTGTGTGATTTATTCGGTTTGGGTATCTGATTCGGAATATCAGCCAACCACCTCAATGAACAGGTTATGGCGGCCAGAGGTTTCGTCGTGTTTCCTTTTCTTTTCTTTTTCACTACTATGACTGCTGCTGCTGTGACTACTACTACTACTAGCATCACCACCACCATCACCGCCTCCGTTGCTACTGCTGCTGCTACTACTACTACTACTACTACTACTACTACTACTACTACTACTACCACCACCACCATTACAGCCACCATCACAGCCATCACCGCCACTGCTACTTCTGCAGCTAACATCACCACCATCACCGCTACCATCACCACCACCACTGCTGCTGCTGTTGCTACTACTACTACTACCATCACTACCACAAAAATCATTACAATCACAACAACAAGATCAACAGAAAGAATCACGAGAACAACCACAACAACCACAACAACAACTATATTTACTTCCTTTTATCTGTTACCTTTTATTTGTTTCAGGCATTAGACTGCGGCCATGCTGGGGCATCGCCTTCAATGATCTTTGGTCGAACAAATCAATTTCAGTCCATTTTTTGTGAAACTCTGTCTCTCTCTGTCTCTCTCTGACTCTCTCTCTCTCTCTCTCTCTCTCTCTCTCTCTCTCTCTCTCTCTCTC
>NC_068999.1:5471504-5474114 GCF_001194135.2 Octopus bimaculoides | reverse complement strand
TCTCTCTCTCTCTCTCTCTCTCTCTGTGCTTGTCTATCTATTTGTCTATCTCTCTGTCTATTTATCTGTATGTCAGACTGTCTGTTTGCAAGACATCAACACACACCAGCAAATAATTTGTTTGTTGATTTCTATAAACAAGAGAAGTGCTTTTGTGAGAGTCATCAGTCCGGCGGAGTAGCATTGACTGAGGAGACACACAAAAAGGTCGAAACACCGCAGTGTCTCGGAATACTCTTAAGTCGGTGAACTGCGCGTGTTATGAACAGACAGCGTTTAAAGGGACGAAGTGTTCTCCGATGACGAAAAATAATAGCAATCAGGTATTTATGTTCGAATCTGCCAGAATCTATTAAGAGTGAATAAATACGTTTTACCCCAGACGAGAGGACGAAGAAGAAGAAGAAGAAGAAGAAGAAGAAGAAGAAGAAGAAGAAGAAGAAGAAGAAGAAGAAGAAGAAGAAGAAGAAGAAGAAGAAGAAGAGACAGTGGTTAATATAAGTCTAGATACACTATCAGAAATAAATAAAATAAAAAGATGGGATTACCACGGCTGGAACGCCTTTGATCATATTCTTACTTATTCAGGGAACATCTGAGGCTAATCAATAACTCAAACTGTTACGAATGCCATTTCTGGAATAATTAGGGATTAAAGAATAAAAAATAAGACTCAACGTTGATAAAATGGCGCTCACTCCGGCGAAACAGAATGTCGTGTCTAACGCAAAAATGGAAATTTTATAAATTTAGCGAGAAAAATATGTCCTGAGGCAGCTTCGTTTCGGTAGAATGTGGTTAGCGATTGACTTGCGTGGTATAGAATTACTAGATTGATGTTATATTGTATGGAAATGAATGTAATATATTTGAATATCTTTCATAATAACGGTGAATAATGAAAACGTACAAATGGTGACGAAGGCGATGATGATGGTTAGAAGAAGAAGAAGATGATGGTTAGAAGACGAACAACAACAACAACAACAATAGGAAAATATGAAAGTGGTTCCATTAGCAGAAACTGTCAAATCTTGATGATGAACGATACAGATTTGCACACACGTACAGTCACATGCATGCACATACATATGCATGCACATACATATGCATGGCTATGCGTACGTGTGTGTGTGTGTGTGTGTGTGTGCACGCGTTTGTGCATATATATATTACAAACATATCAATAATGAGTTACATAAATATATGTGTAACTATGTATATATATATATATATATATATATATATATATATATATGAGAGGGAAAGATGAAGAGAAAAAGAGCTAAAACACTGACAGAAGAGGATGATAAAATAATGATTAGGAAATACTAAGAAAAACACGAATAACGACAGAGAGAGAGGGGGGAGAGATGGATGAGAGAAATTAGGAGAGGAGGAGGGAGAGATAAAGAGACTAAAAATGGAGAAATTATATAGAAAAGAAGGAAAGAAAGAAAAGAATAAGAAAAAATGCCAAAAAATTATCAGTGACAAACAAATCTCCAAAATGTAATTTTGGAGTTAAGACTGAATTTCTAAAGAACTGTAGACGCATAATGGAATTAAGCCTAAACTAAGTCAATTCTTCAATTTCCATTCATCCTTGGGGAGATCCGATATACAAAGCAAGAATATGGAAAACACCGTAACACAATTACTTTAGTGATGTAGTGCTTAAGAATCTACAGGGCGAACGTCTTACAGCTTTGTTCATATTGCACTTACTTTCACTTTCGTTTTCAGAGGAAGAGAGAGAGGGGGGAAGAGGGGTATGCACAGAAAGGAGGGGTTGGATGAGGAAATAAAAGAACATTTATAAAAATATCGAGGAGCAATAAAGGAGAAAGGGGAGGGGGTTAAAGAAAAAATGAAGTTGCTGGCTGTATGCACGTGACGTGGACGTAGAGATGGATGTAAGCTTCTGACCAGCATCATCTTTGTTACACAGGTTCCATTCTCAGCCGAACCATTTATTTTAATTTACTTCTGTATTTTTTCTTTTTCTTCCGTTTGAGCGATTTCGGTTCATTGTCAAACGTGTTGAGCATGGCCAGAATGAATTGCTCTCGCCTCAATAAAAAAAAAAACATAATAATTTACGCCATAAATCTTCTGTCCGAAAGATTTTTTAAACCCAATATTTACATGCTATTATTTGTAGCTTTATCTACTTCGAGTTCCACTGCTGAAAAGGAACTATTTTCATGGAATAATTTGTTTTAATACTACGACTTAGAAAACAGTTCCCCCATATTTAGTTGTGTTCACAGTAATATTCGTAACCGTTCGTTAACTACTCACACACACACATGTACATATATATACATGCATACACACACACACACACACATATATATATATACATATATATTGCTTTCTCTCTCTCTTTCTGTGTGTGTATCATATATATATATATATATATATATATATATTATACACACACAGAAAGAGAGAGAGAAAAGCAAGCCTAAACTTCAAAGATAATCATCATTCAATTACATTCAACAGATGTTTCATTATGAATAGTAATCATTAATTCCACAATTCCATAATTAAGATTCAAAGTTAATTGATATAAATTAATTTGAAACAGCTTTAGTGAAAATC
>NC_068999.1:5458087-5468558 GCF_001194135.2 Octopus bimaculoides | reverse complement strand
TGTGTGTGTGTGTGTGTGTGTGTGTGTGTGTGTGTGTGTGTGTGTGTGTGTATGTATGTATGTGTGTGTATTTATTTAATGTTTACACGTATGTATGCAAGATAATGTTCACACCTGCACCAGGTAAACCTTATTTCGAACCAAATATCGTAGAATGCGGTACAGGATATTGAGTGAGTGTAGTTGACCCCTTACGTTTACCTGGGCAGCATGTTGTCGGGAGGCGGCTCCCTGGATGTAGAAATCCATCTACGCATTCAGAAAGCATTTGTAACATTTGGGAAGCTTAAAAAAAAGAGTCTGGGCAAATAATAACAGAGTCATAGTTTATATTTAACTCAGAGGAATATTTACTACGACTGGCATTGAATGTTGTTTGACCAATGACATCTTGTCACTTTGAAAGGTGGGGAAGCAGCTGATCACGTGGGTAATATCTTGTGCAAAAATTTGACATAATTAACATACACCTTTATTATCTCCTTTTCACTCAACTTCTTTCTTCCGGCCATTTCACCATGTTGAACCGTTAATCCCTACACATATTTTTTCTCTCTGTTTTTTTTTTGCTCTCGCCATTTCCCCCCTCTAAAAATCCTTTCTGTCGAAGAGCATAGGTTCGAAACATCAGAAACTTTTCCATTCTTCCTGAGCGTCAAACTAACACATCTGTTTGTTGTTCCCTCACCTGTCTTCGTCTTTTGTTTTCTATAAACTTGAACTGTATGTATGTATGTATGTATGCATGCATGTATATATGCATGTATGTATGTATATATGTATGTATATATGTATGTATATATGTATGTATATATGTATGTATGTATGTATGTATGTATGTATGTATGTATGTATTATGTATGTATGTATGTATGTATGACTTTCTATAGATCTTCAACATCTTGTATAACCAGTCGAATATCAAGTGACCTCTTGGTATGCAGCTTTCGCAAAGCTTTGGTGTAAACTTAAGTATTGATTATGTAAGCTCTACAGTTGATATTGGTACAGTAGACAGTATTCTTTGTTGATTGTATCTAGCAATGATACTTTCTAATTAAAATATTTTTATTCACTTCAGATCTTAGAGCAAAATTATTTAAGATCTTTCCAAGAAAGGTGCTCATTTTTATGGATTCAGTTTTCCTTTATCTCTTTGTTCGTGAATTAGAAGTAAATGTGAACTTAATGTTGGCTCGTCTTAATATTTTTTCCCCGATAACAAGTTTTTCACTCTTGGCTTCGTGCTTTGAAGTTAATGATTTCCCCTCGAAGGTTTGTTGTGTAAAAGATTCCTACATTTCAGTCAAGTTTTTTGTCTTTTCCTTTTCCTAAAATGTACTGCGTGTATTGTGAACTTATTCACCTTACATCTTGTGATGGTATTCAATGGTTCGATTCTGCGAGGCAGACATTTGATGTTTTCTTCTAGTTCTCTTATCTACATTACCTACTTACGTTGAAGCACTCCATTGCCATGTAAACTAAAGATATTTCCTTGGGAGTTATTTCACAAAACTAATAACTACATAGAAGTAGTTATCGTTATGTGTTATCACATGTTTATATGTTAGTAACTGGCGGGTTTTAACCTATTCTTGTCTGAACTTCTGGAATAAGTCACTCTGATACTGTTTTGAAATAGCTTTCTTTTTTAAGGTATATATATTCCATTGAAGATATACGAGAGGAAATATGTAAAAGTTGAAAGCTAATTGTGGCAGTTGCTTTTCTATGGTAGATTTTGGTTAGTTTTAGAATCTTTAGAAAATCGATTAACACCATTGGAATCGGAATAATAACACTTCCTATCCGTAACAGCCATTTATCAGGCAAAGAATGAAGCCAGTTGTTAAAACTGTTTACCATGAAGTGGTTTGAGTTAGCGTGAGCTTTGTCCTGTTATTTTACAAACTGCTTCATAAAGTGGATAGAAGTGTAACGAGATGATAGTGTGTTTTGGACCATCTCATTCATACTTCCCAGCATCGGACTAAGGTTGTCATAAAAGGAAAAAAGCTCTTGTAATTGTGGCTCTCCAATAAAATCGACAAGTGAACCGAAATCTTCTCACCAAATGGTTTATAGAATGTTCTAGAACTTTTTGCTGATTGAATATAAAAAGGAGTGTAAATCTCACGAAAATGTGAGCTCCTAGATTCTACGAGAAATTATGTCGTTTTTCTCTATGTGATGGCTTCTCAAATATTCTATCTTCTAAATATTAATAACAGCTAAAGACACCACACGGAGTTCTGTTGGTAAATCTCACGAAAAGTAGTTCCCATTTCCTTAACTTAATCTGTCCTCACAAATTATGAATCGCTATGGTATTATATATCAGCATGTTGCAGTAACCAGCCGGATTTTTATCGTTAATTCTCAAATATTATTATTTACTTAACTGCCGCAAAAATGGATGTATTATGTCGCAGGTTTAATAAACAATGAAAGAGTATGCGATTTTAGTGAGATTTGCTTTTTGCTGCAACACGCAGCGTACAGATTCTTCATTACAACCACTCTAAGGAAGAGTTTTGGCAAGCTTTTCAATAACTGTGGAATAGATCTTCATTCCAATACGAAGAACCGCATGAAATGAGATTCTTTATATCGTCTTAGACAATTGGTAGACTGGGAAGAATTATTAGTGTTATTAGTACTTTTGGTAACGATATTAATGGAGTTGTTTTAGTTGGATGGTGGTAGTGGTGGTATTGTTCTTGGTTGTTGTTGTTGTTGTTGTTGTTGTTATCAATGTCAGCCATGATAGTAACCAATGGAATCTCACTTAACCATTTTTCTTTTTTGTAATAATCTGGTTTGATTATACATACATACATACATGCATACATACGTACGTACATACATACATAGAGATTGAATGAGAAAGTGAGTGAACGAAGGCGCATTATCAAGTGGTTAGGGTGTCGGGCTCACGATTGTATTGTCCTGAGTTCAATTCCTGGATCGTTGTTTCAGTCTACTCATCTGTAAATGTGCACCAGCCGAAGGCTGGCACAGCTCCCTCTCCCTGGATGTGCCGCTGAGTTAAATTTTGTGTGAGTCAGGAGAGTGTCCTGGTCTGCTCGCGTCTACATAGGCACCAAAAAGAATTAGCGATAGCATGGTACAAGTTACCAAGCTATATTCGTTTGCATGTGACGGCTGGCTCTTAAATACATTGGATTAAACCCTTTCTTGAATAGCAAAATTAAAAAAAAATAAAACATGACAGAATACTGTCGGGAGGATTCGAACCATGAATCTTCTATAACTGAGACGAACGTGCTACCAATCACACATCAGCCACCGAAGTCGCCCTCCTCTCAAATCAAACGTTTTTAATCTTAACAGGGAAGTGGATGACGCTCAAATGTAATTGATATCACAGTGTCTGAGTTTTAAGCGCCGCAGGTGATTTTCCGTTTTTTTCATTGTTTCTTTTTTTCATCCCCTGTTTTTTTTTTAGTCCAATGTTTTAAAAGTTACTACTTATAGCTGAATTCGCTTCGAGACATATCGCTAATAAAGGCCACAGTTCTATTGAAACATTCTGTCTTTGTTTCAATTAATTTTTAAACTAATGAAGATTTCAAGATATTAACTGTCATCATCAGCTGGCGTTTGAAACATGAATTAACATGGAATTTAGATGAAAGGGTTTAATTTAGATCATTTTAAAACGAGAAGTTTGTATCCATAAGACAAAAAGTGGCCTCAGGCAAGTTCGAATTAAAAGGGTTAGCCTGTTTGTTGTCCCATTTCTGTCTTTGTTTCAATTTATCAAAATAACTTTGTCGTTATGAACTTAAATCTATTAAAAAATTCTGATAGAAAGTTTTTAAAACTCTTTAACCCTTTTGTAACTATATTTTTGCTCAAATACTTTTGTTTCAATTCATTTGGAAAAGAAAGAATGTATTAGAAAAATTTTTCTTATTATGAAGCTGGTGTTTGGAACATAACTTAACAGGAAATTTTGATGGAAGATTTTAATATACGGAGATGTACTTGCACAGCAAGTGACTTGATCTGAGATCGTGTACTGAAACAAAAACAATTGCAGTGTGGAAGATGTTTATAAGCCATTTAAGAACACACAAAAAAACCGTTAGATTCACTTCAACATTTAAATTTAATTTGTGTCAAAATATTTTCGTCGGTTTGAAACCGCAACCTGTTCACTGATGCAGCATGAAGTTTTATCAACGGACAGGTCGCGGTTTCAAAGCGACGAAAATATTTTGACACAAATTAAATTTAAATGTTGAAGTGAATCTAACGGGGTTTTTTTTTTGTGTTCTTAAATGGCTTACAAACATCTTCCACACTGCAATTGTTTTAATTTAGATTTCTTTAAAACAAAAGTTTGTAGCATTAAGCAGTGGCACTCTCAGGTAGGTTGGTGTTAAAAAGTTTAATTTTTTTCTGCACAAAGGATTACTTTCTTCAGGTGTTTATATTTAAAGCAAGAATATCATACCTTTCAACTATAGGCACAAGACCTGAGATCTTGAGGGGTGAGGGGACTAGTCTATTATATCGACCCCAGTGCTCAACTGGTACTTGTTTAATCGACCCCAAAAGGATGAAAGAAAAATCAACTTCGGTGAAATTTAAACTCAGCAAGTAAAGACAGACGAAATACCAGTAAGATAGATAGATAGATAGATAGATAGATAGATAGATAGATAGATAGATAGATAGATAGATAGATAGCCATTTCTCTTAATTGTTTATACTCCATCATGTCAGGCTACGAATATAAAGATGAATGATTAGGATTGGATCTGCATTTATTATTACTTTTCAGAAACAACTGAAAGCACACCGAGTTGAATGTCAGATAATTTTGTTCAGCAATATATTACATGCTGTGCTTGCAATAAATGGAAGGGTTAAGCAGGAAACCGCTGAAACACAAGCTCAAAGGACATTTGTGGGCGAATCACAAAGATTTCGTAAGAATAGAAAAGTCTCTGCATAGAAAGGAAAGAAAGTGCTATTGTACGAGAACGACTCGTTGATACTTGAAACAACAGTTTTAAACATTGACGTCGTAGATACTGCATTTCTTAGCAGACATCAAAATCAAAGAAGCCTCGTACAATTAGAAACAGCCTTGTTAACAAACCAACAGCCATTTGTATAACTAAATGTTACGTATTAGGATTTTGCTAAGAATTGCTGTATATTTTAATAATAATGATCTCCTAAGCAGCATTGGTGATATTTCGAGAGATCTTTACAAACAATTGAATTTCTGCAATGAAAGCATGTAAAGTGATTAATATTTGGCTAAATGAAAGCGGTGAGCAGGCAGAATTGTTAGCACTCTGAGCAAAAGGCTTAACGACATTTCATCCTTCGTTTCTACGTTCCGAGTTTAAATGCCACCGGGGTCGATTTTACCTTTCATCTTTTCGGGGTCGATAAAATAAGTACCAGTTTATCATTGGGGGGGGGGGTCAATATAATCGGATTACTCCTCCTCCTGAAATTGCTGGCCTTGTGCTAAAATGGCCGCATTCCAATGACTAAAACAAATCAAAGATAAAAGATAGAAACAGAAAATCTTGCTTCACAATCTTTTCGATCTGAGTTCAAATTCCGCCGAGGTCGATTTGGCCTTTCATCCGTTCGGGGTCGATAAAATAAGTACCAGTTGGGTGGGGAGCTGTCGATGTAATCGACTATTCTCGCCCCAAATTTCAGGCCTTGTGCCTATAGTAGAAAGGATTATTTTCAAGTAATTTGGTGAGTTGGCAGAATCGATAGAACGTCGGAAAAAACAATGCGTGGCGGTATACGTTCCGACTTTGTATATTCTGAGCTCAAATCACGCCGAGGTCAACTTCGGTTTTCATGATTTAGTGGGGATAAAATAAAGTACTAATTAAGTACTTTGATAACTGGTAACAACTAAACCCTAGTACTCAAAACTTCTGGCCGTCTGCCTAAACCAGAAACCAAATTTAAGAACAACAACACGCCATTCATTGATTGGCTGGCTCAATATTGAGAATAGAGTCAAATTTATTCTAGATTTAGTGTTGAGTGACACTAACGGCTTATTGTTTGAATAAACAATTAGGCGAATCGGGAAATCCCAGTCGTTCAAATTGTATAAAAGTTATTGTTTTTTTAATTAGTATCTCTTAACAATGGAGGCGCAATGGCCCAGTGGTTAGGGCAACGGACTCGCGGTCATAGGATCGCGGTTTCGATTCCCAGACCGGGCGTTGTGAGTGTTTATTGAGCGAAAATACCTAAAAGCTCTACGAGGCTCCGGCAGGGGATGGTGGCGAACCCTGCTGTACTCTTTCACCACAACTTTCTCTCACTCTTCCTTCCTGTTTCTGTTGTACCTGTATTTCAAAGGGCCAGCCTAGTCACGCTGAATATCCCCCGAGAACTACATTAAGGGTACACGTGTCAGTGGAGTGCTCAGCCACTTGCCCGTTAATTTCACGAGCAGGCTGTTCCGTTGATCGGATCACCTGGAACCCTCGACGTCGTAAGCGACGGAGTGCCAACGACAGCAACAACATCTCTTAACAATGAATACTTCCAGGTCTTTCTTTCTTTCGTCGGATCTAAATTGAAACCCCTTCATATTCACATTATTCTGACAAATGTAACATTTATTCAGATTGTTTTCAATGAATGATGCATTATTTTGTGGCTTCGAGATTTTACAGTAAATAAGAGAGGCCAGAAATAGCTGGTTTCAACATAAAACAGGCAGAATATTTAGATTTGATATGTCTGGTTAAAATGCTAAAGAGTTAAACCTTAATTAGAAATCAGATGTAAATATTACTCGCAAATCAGATGGCTACCGCAACAAAAACTTCTGCGACAAATCTTGTTATTACGAAATAAAGTAGAATTTTGGTTTTTCTTTCCTGCAAAGACTCATTATTTAGCTTCGAGGTTTCCAGATTCCAAGTGGATGATTCAATTGGCTTATTTTACCGACACTTATTTTTTTCGTAATTGAGTGACTTCATTATTCCTCTGCAAGACTGTGTTATCAATTATTTGTTTGATGGGCGGGGAAAATAATGGATTTTAAGGAAAGGAAAACGGAGCAAGGAAAAAACGATGGTAATAATTTTTATGGCGTACAAGAATATTATATTGGAACCGTTGTAATAACATTTATTCATTACATTTCAATTGAAGGTGATGAGAAATACAACTGAATGCGAATTTCATTTGGTTTTGATATTAGTGGACTTGAACAAGGACTTTATCAACGTGAATTAATTTCAAGACGAGCTTTTTGAGAATTCAAATTTAAAAAAAAAAACTTGTCAAATCTATCAGCGTCCTTTTCTCATTGAATAAGAAGAAAAATTTAATTGTTGGAAATAAATTAATGATGGCGTATCTTCCCTTTTGTTACAACGTAATGGTGTGAATTGGGGTAGTGGGAAGGGATTATCGAATTCAAAAACTAATCTAAGAAATTGATTTCAGCCCAACGATAACGCGAGATCCGGCTTATTAAAAATGAAATCTATACAGGAAGAACTTATCTATAAATTTTGTCCAAAAGTCAAGGCTCTCAATAAAATACAAAAATATGTGTGTAATTTTATGATGTATTGAAAGTACAAAAAAAAAAACAAGAAGTTCGGTTCATTACAATAAAATGGAGAAAATGGTGAAGTACAAACTTGCATAGAACCAAGGTTTACTAAATTGTAAAGTCGGACATTTTCTAAATATTACTCCATCCATCTTAATCGTCCACTTATTTCTGTGAGAACCTTGGGATTGTGTCCACAGGCAAGAAGCCTTCCAGGGGTCTTATCGGAAGCAAATATCAGCTCGGGGATCTAATATTCCGGTTAAATCTGCAAATGAGGGTAACGAGGACGACACATTGTATCCAACCAACTCGTCCGTGGTTTACTCTTAAGGTCTCCAGCCAGACGGTGTTGCTCATAGAGTCCGCTCCGTGATTCCGTTCTTAGATTATTCTAATCCCATGTCCGTAGGATCAGAGCTGTGAACCTCTTCTCAATGCGAAGAAGTAACAGCTTGGCCTGGAACGAGTCTGTCATCTCCAAACCAGACATCCTAAACCTTGGAATAAAATATTATTCAACCTTGGAATAAGATAATCGTTATATAATATTTTAAAATACTATTCGTGCCGAAATAAATTAGAGAATCAAATATTAGAAGATTGTATAATACAATAAATTAGAATATCATAAAATTCAATTCGTGACGAAATAAACAACTTGGGTTTGACGCCATCTTTATTACAAACATATTACTTATTTATTACTTATTTTTGCTTTATATTACTGACTCGAAGCACAATTATGTATCCATATGTGATTGTGTGCGCCAAACTAATTGCGTTTGTTATTAGTCTTCTTTTTTACCATATATATATACATGTCTGTTTGTATATATACATGTCGTTTTAAACTCAAGTTCTAAGCTTCTAAAGCCGTTCGAGACATTTGTATTATATACGAAGAATGCGCTATTGCTAAAAGAACGGTACAAAATGGTTTCCACGTTTGAATAATTCACCTCTGGAAACATAGGTGTTTCGTTCATCATCCTTAAACAACCCTTATTCAGGGACCTTTTGAGCGGAGTGGGCTACTCGACTTGAAGAAAATTCTAATTGGACCCCCAACTGCAAGGTCATGCGCTGTTTATGTTGATATGGGATCACAATATCACGCACATATAGTTGTAATGCATGTGCCTCGTGTACCCTTATCAGACGGGTAGTCATGACGGGTATAATGGGTTTCGTATATTTGTACCCCAGTGGAACTTTGATGGCATGCGCTGCTCTCTCATTCAATAAAAATAATAACAATAAACTTTTCTACTAAAGACTCAAGGCCTGAAATTTTGGGGGAAGGGGCTAGTCGATTACATCGACCCCTGTGCGTAACTGGTACTTATTTCATCGACCCCGAAAGGATGAAAGGCAAAGGCGACTTTGGCAGAATTTCAATGCTAAGCATTTTGCCCTGCTCGATAGCGATTCTGCCGACCCAATAATAATAATAATAATCCCTTTATAGATACAAGGCCTGAAATTTGGGGGGAAGTGGTTAGTCGATTACATCGATCCTAGTGTTCAATAGGTAGCTATTTTATCGACCCTGAAAAATGAAAAAAGAAAAGTTAACCTCGGTGAAATTTGAACTCAGAACGAAAAGAGCCGGAAGAAATGCTACTAAGCATTTTGCCCAACACGCTAACGATTCGGCCACCTCAACGCCTTAAAACTGAAGCAATTTAGCGACAAGCGATAAGCCATGTTACAAATGTACATGCATGACTTAAAGCCATTTTCGTGAGAATTATCAATAACTAGTTTCATAAAAGACATAGCCTAGAAAAATAAATTTCGTAAATCGCCGTTATTATAAAATTAATTAGCTAATCCCAGTTGCAGATTCAGTTTTGAAGCAATAAAAAGTTTTACTAATTTTGGGTAGAATTAGGAGAAAATCGGCCGAAATCACGCACCTTTCTATTGTTTAATGATATTAAATCAGATTTTCTTTCTTAATTAAATATCTTATTACTACTCGCTATATTTACTTCTATATTGAATTCTCTAAAAGTGTTAGAGGAGTAGGGTGGGGACAGAAAACGGTAAAGAGAAAAAACGGGTGCTTTTCTTCTTTTCAATTCTGTGGTTACCATCTTAAAAATCATAAAAACCCACGTTGAGTCCTTACTAACTCTCTCTTTCTCTTTATCTATCTATCTGTGTATATATATATGTGTGTGTGTGTGTGTGTGTGTGTGTGTGTGTGTGGCTAGGTGGTAAGAAGCTTGGTTATTCTCGATATTGCTCCAATCTGGCCAGTCCTAAGGAAAAACTAAGCTAAGAGCATTAGATTCCTCGGAAGAAAGCAGCGAATGTATACAAAAACAAGGACGGAAAAAAACGAACAATGTTACGCAAATATAGTAAGAATAATAACAAGACAAAACACTTTAGGGGTCTTCTATGGGGATCTTCACGAAGTGACTGGACATTACAGCAAGTGCATTGATGCCAGAAGATCTTATTTTGAAGGAGATTAAAGGTTTTGTACTTCTTTGAAATTAATGAATGTCTCTGCTGAAAAATCTGAAAACTTCTAGAATGCACTTTGTGTACTCATTATTTCTAATCAGCAACAAAAGCGACGCAAAGACCGAGAGTTTGGGGCATGATAAGTACCATTACATAAAAATCTCGGCCTTTGAGTCACTTTTGTAAGTTACTAAGTTACTGTCGGTGGCTGTGTGGTAAGTAGCTTGCTAACCAACCACATGGTTCCGGGTTCAGTCCACACTTGGGCGAGTGTCTTCTACTATAGCTTCGGGCCGACCAAAGCCTTGTGAGTGGATTTGGCAGATGGAAACTGAAAGAAGCCCATCATATATGTGTGTGTGTGTGTGTGTGTGTGTGTGTGTGTGTCCG